>NW_028259140.1:606060-909090 GCF_977971745.1 Zootermopsis nevadensis | reverse complement strand
GTCCGTCCGTCCGTCTGTCCGTCGTGCGCAGAGACGGCGGACCTAGCTCCAGCTTGCAGAAAATGCAAATAAATGTTCGAGGATAACGAGCACACTGCAAATTACAACTGTGCGAGAGAGAAAAATACAGCTCGGAGCATCTGTTAACAGAGCGACACGTGTAACCGCCTTCAGAAGCGACTGGACGCGTCGAACATCCCAACAAGAATTCGTTATCAGCGGGGAAAAAAAGTTTTAAACACGCACAGATTTTATTACGGGCCTGTTAATAATTTGCCTTCGCGAAATGTATTACAGAAGTCGCTTCGGCTGTTCCGAAACGTCCAAAAATTCAACATACATGTAATAGTTCACTTACTAAGAAACTGATACTTTAATACGAGAGATAAGATTATTTTAGCGCGGTAATGTGACTTAAGCCTGTTTAAAAAAAAATCATTACATACTGAAAGGTGTACTCTTTGGAGTACACTGACATTCGAAGGGCGTTCTTCACTCCACACCAAGTAGCGCAGTTTTGTAACTAATTTGTTGCGTGTTTGGTCACAATGCGATCCCGGGTAACTGTTGGAACACATAAGAGATTAGGTTCATGATTAAATTACGAGACGAATAAATTGCGAAAAAACTTGCCATTGCTCACACCGAAGGCTGTTTACCTTCGAAGGCGCTGAAATTCGGGAAAAACCAAACATAGTTTCATAGTTTGTAATTGTCCTTAGGGCTGAAGGTGAAGGCGGCATGTTCGTCCGAAACGTTGGGAGTTTTAATACACGCACGGAAGCTCTTAAGCCTGGGACCTACTCACTTGAGAGTGTTAATGGACGCTCTGGTTGAGAAACACGTGTGTACTCACACGTTAAATTTAGAAGACAAACACGTGGTACAGCACAGCGCAAGAGTTACTTACTTTTCATCCATTTTAATACAAAAATATCGCCGTCGACACGAACACCACCGTTTTTTTTTAAAGCTGACAAGTCCACGCGGTGACGTAGTACAATGAACCATTTATTAACACCGCGGCTGCTTGGAACGTAGACCCCCCCCCCCAAAAAAAAAAAATCAGAGCACAGACCGGAAGGGGGGGGGTAGTACTTCCTGAATTCTCGTCCAGTCATTTGTTTATATTTGACGAATTCGGTTTATTTCGCCTAAAAAAAATTCTGTAATCTGCTAGTTCCGAGATGAAACGACAGCATCACCAACAGATTTAGACCACTGGCAGAGATTCTGCTGTAGCGGTGATGCAAGGAGAAAGCCTACGG
Source organism: Zootermopsis nevadensis (assembly GCF_977971745.1). Taxonomy (NCBI): domain Eukaryota; kingdom Metazoa; phylum Arthropoda; class Insecta; order Blattodea; family Termopsidae; genus Zootermopsis; species Zootermopsis nevadensis. The sequence continues at coordinate 907,822 of NW_028259140.1, read as the reverse complement.
AGCATGATTTGAATCCTTATTAAGATGCACACGCTACTAAGAACAAAACCAAATGAATTTTCAGGTCTTATCGCCAGAGCGCACGACAAATGTCACAATATTTTCGAGAAAAAAAATATTAAATTTTAGCGGCAGATTCAAATAATGCTTGCAACCACACACACACACGCTGTCTTCCTGTGCCAATTAAAATGCCTTTTTAAACTCTGAATATAACCACGGCAACGGTCACTAGCCTGCGTGTATCTAAATGCAATCTCTCGACAAGGAGACATTACCCGGTTATCTTAACATAAAACATGCTCGACATATTTACATACAAATTATCATGACGCCTGTTTGCTAGTACAACGCACACAGAACCGCGAACCTCTGGCAAATTCTATTTGCACAAGCCATTTGAAACACTCTCATGCACAGAGCTCCCTCACAAAACACGATCATTGCAAAACATTACGTAGAGTCTGGGATGGAAAAGTCTGTCAACTTCAAAATCTGAAAGATAAGAACGTTTTAAAAATGTGTGGAAATCCACGAGCTTTTTCACCAACGTAGTTAACAATTTTCTCACGAGCCATGCGACTCGCTGGCCACGTACTGGGCACCAAAAGCGTAAGACGGCGTCTGTCTTGTTTCTCTTTAACGTGACAATGCATCTAAAAGGGGACGCAGCTTTCATAGACGAGCAGAAGGAAATTTGTTCCGTGAAACTGAACTTAAGAAAAACTTAACATCATCTGGTCCACGTTCCAAGTAAAACAAAACTTTGGTTAGAATTTCAGTTTATTAAAACAGAGACGGACGATGATATACAACCCTAAAGGGGACGTATACATATTTAGATCAATTACAGAAGACACACACACAACAACAAATTTAAAGGTGAACATTCCATCCATTGCTAGATTTATAATGTACGTATTTCTACGCCCTGGCTGACTGATCAACCAAGTGATGGATACATCAACCGACCAGAACTGAGGTGGAGAGATTAGCAATCCTTCTTCGTACACTGGAAGTCACGGGTTCAGATCTCTGCCTCCAGACAAGCCATATGACTAGAGGTTCTTGTACGTAATTGTAATATTCGGGTAAATTTCGGGATGACATCTCCAATTTACCATCATCGCCACATTCCACATCGTGCATCTTATTTTTTTTTTTTCAACTGCCCTCATCCCAAGGTATTTCCCACCTCAAAATTCGGTATACATTTCTTGTCTCGATCCGAACCGCAAGATTTAACGCGGTTAACCGTTCCTGGCATTCTGATAGGCATCATTTCGTTAACACATCAGCCAAGAAGTGGCTGAAGGAAAACTCTTTGAGGTAATAATTCGATTTCTACGAAGCAAATGGATACAGCATCCACTCTCTCTCTTTCTCTCATGCTCCTTTCTTGAGATTTGAAAGGCGTGGACCTTGATGTGTGGGCTCTTGGGTAACCTACCTTGACCGGAACAAAAGTTAAAGAAACGCTCTAAATCGACAGATGTTTGCGTTTGCGTTATTCTACGACAACGTAACAATTCAGAGTAGACTCAGCCCCTTCGTTCAACAATCATTTTGGTTATACTAGAGCAGAGCCCTCCTTTCGGAGCTCCTCGGGGGGGTTAGTCAAGTTTTTAAACCGCAACCCTCTTGGAGGGGTTGGTTGCGTTTTAAAATCTTGTGTAAGAAACTAAACCAACTCCCCCGAATGGGGGTTAAAACACTTGACTTCGGGGGTTGGTTGCGTTTTAAAATCTTGAGTAAGACACTAAACTAACCCCCCCTTCGGGGGGGGTTAGTTTAGTTTAGTGTCTTACTCAAGATTTTAAAACGCAACCAACCAACCAATGACTTGAGTAAGACACTAAACTAACCCCCCCTTCGGGGGGGGGGGGGGGGGTTAGTTTAGTGTCTTACTCAAGTCATTTGTCAAGTCATTTGTTTACTCGACATTGTTGTGTTCTATTATAACCAACCAATTTGATTGTTGTGTTCTATTATAATATATAATATTGTGTTGGTACAACAATGCCGAGTAAACAAATATAACGTAACATTGTTTGATGACGTCATTTTTTGACTACAAATAGGTTGACGACGACGACAAATCACAAATTTTTATAATAAAAAGATTCCGCTATCTGAAACAGCTTTGGGGCGTTCATTTGGACCTACGACGGTCTGATCATCTTAGCTTGTCCTAACACTTTAAAGTCGAAGTTAATCTAAGTAATAATTTCAAAAGTTCCTTACTCAAAGTAAACGCGAGACTAGTTTGGAAACGTCCGCTATTTGTTCTGAGAATCGTAAGAAAAATGATACGCAGAAGAGAGAAGCATTTAACCATAACAGGACACGGATAAAGGTTAGTTTTGCGTCGCTACGCACTGACAATGCTTCAGTAGGAAGTCAAAACCCACCGAAGTTTGCACATAGAACGACTTCAAAGAAAACCAATGACGAGTCAAGACATCTGAATTTTACTTGAACGCAGAAACGCGTTTAGAATTAAAGCAAGGACGAGGAGTGACAGGAATTCGAGAGAACAAGTTCGCATTATAGTCCATTTTTTTCTTACATTCCGGCATTTAACGACACTGAATTACCAGCTGAGAATAAATCCCGCTGTCTGTTTTAAGAGACTCTCAAATCTACAAGCAGATGAGCGGAAATGCGCTTACCTATTCTTATCGAGCATTCTATCTGCCACGGACGGAGAGCGCAAAAGAGAGAAGACAACGCGTGGGAGAGTGGATGAGGATGTAACAGAGAGATCTTGATAACGATAGCAAAAAAAAAAAAGAGGACTGACTGCTAGCAAGTCACGACACAAGGCAAATGCAAAGAAACAATTTAAAACAACAGAAAAGTATAAAAAAGGAGAGACGCAAAGTTGTTTTGGAATTTATCCGCTGGAGAGATGCCAGTCATCTCCGAGTTTGGGGGAGGGGAGGGGGCGCCTAACACAATGCTGCGTGCAAACGAGCCACGTGACTAATCGCAAGTCATTGCGATACGCCACTGCCACTCTAAACCCACCCTCCAATGTCAGGGGGTTTCTATAGCCTTTCAACGTGGTAAGAGATACTTCGACGTACAGCGGGCTACACGCTTCGCCATTGTTCAGAGACAGTAAGTAGGTCCACGGTAAAACCCAATTTAACATCATTCCACAGTGCTGTTGTGCTGCCGATACATGCGACGTTTCGGGAGATTTCATCGATGTCACATTTCTGTCGGGATCGCTGACCATTAAAAAGGCTTTCAATTCGACCCATCCGATCGATACCGACCAACTCCTTGGAGGTTAAACCTCCAGGAAGTGACAGTGATTAAAAACTTCTCGCCTTTTATGTAACCCGGAAGTTCACAACAGGCCGCTTCTGGTGCTTATCGTGAGACGCATGCATCAGGCCTATTCTACCATCTACGTCTCAGTCGTTCGAGTAATCGTTTTCCCCTGCCTAAAATTATCTCGTGCTACATTCCCTGCCTACATCACCGAACTGCCAGTAACTCCCCAAATATTAGACAGAAGAGCGTCACCACGAAACCCACCATTCGCTGTACACGGGAGGAGAATCAGCTCCCTAAACGTCGTCTATATTAAGCAGAATCTCGCGCCAGCTTGTAAACAGCGCCCAGTGAATCAGTAATTACCACACACACGCGTCTTTTAAGACGAGTTACGTCATCGTCTGACAATTTCATTTCCCAATACTGTGAAGGTATTAAGTCTGAAGATGGCGGTCTAATGAGTTCCTGCGCCGTGTAGCCTGGTAGAAGTCCACCGACGTTTCGGAGGTGCCCTGATGATGGAGGCTGCAAGGAACACTGAAACGTCGGTAAACTTCTTCTCTGTTTCGGGTCTGATCAGTCTTGTTCAAGGTGAACAGAAGGACATCTGTGCTTCGGGGGGGGGGGGGGGGGGGGGCTATCCTTTCTGTCCGCCGAAGCTGTGAGCAAGTATCCAGAGATTATCAGCGACCTATTTCATTCCACATCGATCGCCAGATATCTATCAAATTTGGACTACCAAAACCTCCCTTATCTATGAGGGGTGGAATTAAATGTCGGAGTGTGAAACCGTGTCTCATCAGTGGCAGAGATTTAGAATGCGAGGATGCAGGGAGCTTTACCTCCATCCATTCATCCTCCTCCTCGTCTGGGTGCTTAGGTACGCGTGAATCATCATTATCATCGTCATTGCACCAGACGGTGTAAACGGAGGGCAAGTGTAGAGAAAAGTGACGAAGCTCGTTCTATTACGATCAAAGCAAAAGTGACGCTGGACGCGTTGAAGTCCCTCACTTTGAGTTACCGGCCACAGGACGGGACCACGAACACTCGAAACACAAGGCACAGTCAACTTTCGTGTTTGCTCACCGGAAAACTTTCCACGAGTTTCACAACGGAAACTAGTCCACTAGGGGGTGTTCAGCAGAGGTCTGCCCACCCGTAACAACCCCCTCCCCACAAACCCGTTAAAAACTTTTATTAATTCTGTACATATATGCAGATGGTCACGTGCAGACTCCCGATTTTGGAACCCAGTCCACAAGATCTGCAAATGATACTTCATTACACTCTCAGAGCATTAATTGTTGGGATGCCACACGAAGATCTTTCAACTTAATTTCGTTTCGTAATATTTACCAGAATTGTCAAAATATCTTTGTTTTCAGTTTTAAAGCCACGCCCCTTTCCTCATCCGAATAATTTTTCTTCCGATCGCAATGGAAATACTTCACATCCGGTTGATGAAATTTCCTGAAAGCATAATTCAAAATTCCTGGCTTTCAACTTTAATCCGTTTTCCCGAAGACAGAGGTAAAGTTGTCTGTCCGTGGTACTTATTTACCCTCCACGTCATAACTTCCGAACTATACGGAGGGGAGCGGTTAGCTTCGTGCTCCGGCCGATTTTAACTCCGGTGCCCACTGCAACGGAAGCTGGGTGGACCACGGAATCGACCTGGACGTTGTCACGAAGAGAAAACTCCGCCCAGGTTGTAACCAGAGCTGGAACGTTACACCAAGATTCTTCTTTGTTTTGTGTGAAAAATACTGAAGTTCTGAGGTAAAATAATGAGTTTCGAATTGCAACTGAAAGACTTGGAGATGGCATGGGGAGGTCAATTCAATAACACAAAACTTTTTTTCCTCTAAAAAAGGAAGGAAGAAAAAGTACCGCTCGTAGCATTATGTAACTACGCAGACAATACACATCCATTTATCACTGCAGAGAGAAACACAAAATCGTGCATCCTTGTGAAAAGTAGCACCACCTTGTTCTGCAGATGGCGACAGAAAGGCAGGATCCATAAACCCAGAGGAGGAGGGACTTCTGTCCCTAGACAGACAGACAGACTGAACGTGGGGTCGTGGTTCAGGTTCTCAAGGCGACGAGTGTTAAGATGGCTGTCTACCGGGATGTTGCGCTGACCGACGTTTCCGAGATGCTCACTCGACTCCACAAGCAACCACCAGGTGGTTCGCAGTTACCACCGTGCTTCAAAAGGTTTACGTCACACCGCATAGCCTGGAACGAGAGGATGACGCTAAAGATGAAATCCCGTTCGTTCATTTCGGAGGGACGTGCAGAATAACCGACATCGAGAGGAGACAGGGGCAGCAACAGAAGAACGAGAAAACTGCAAAGACAATAATTCCCTAGTGGTCCATGAAGCCAGGCGTGGCAGCCAGAAAATAGTACAAAAGTATGCTGGAGCCAGGCAAGACGTGACCTCAGTCTGAAATCCGCCTTCCAAACACCGTTTCTTGGGGCGCTCTGAGTGGGTTCTTCGCAGCGGCGATCACAACATTCCACCGCAAGAAGCTGAATTCAAGTTTAAATAACCTCGAGAAACTCTGCAAGTCATGTTTACCGGATGCAGAAGCGCGTACATACTACGAAGAAGTTTGCAACTACAGACCTGAAGGAAAGCGGAAATCGGGAAGACCACGAATGAGATGGTTTGAAAGTGTTCTTTTTTGTAACCTCGGAAGAATAATAATGAGAAATTTCGTTTATTTTATGTTTTCCATACGGAACTACGTTTATCTGCTATACAAAGCATTAAAACCGTTTCAACTGGTTAGGTTATATCTGAGAACACAGGCGCCTCGTAAAACTCTCTGCAGTGCTGCCAACATCACCTTCACTCGGTGCAAGCCATTCCCACGAAGTAGATTAAATGATGACCTAGTCACACCCCTTTTCAGAATCATCAATTTTAACGCATCACCAGACAACACTTTTTGATTTATAGATTGTGTGCACTGACTGAAGACCTCAATCTGACACTGGAGCATGACAGGAGGAGCTTAAAGAGATAATGATCACCACCTACACGTATTTCATATAAAACCAATGGTATCAGCACGAATTACAACTTTTGTGGAATTTAGAGCTGTGTGACGTAAAACACACTTCTTCTGGTGGTACACGATACAACTACGTATCATTCACGATAAAAATAAAATCTAGAATCAACGGATTCACCTTTTGCCACAGAAACATGAATACGCCCGGCGAAGCCTTGGAAATTCTGTCAGTAGAATTGCTATTGGTGACGATTAAAAACTTGAGAATGGAGTTATAAATACACGTGTGTTGGAGTAAAAGAAAAAAATCAGCTGCCTTTCTGAACTAATACGATATCATGCAGCAGCGCGGCTGAACGTTTCTGCGAAAAAGCAGTTTCAGATACCACACACCACATCAATGGTTTACTCCAACAAAGCCAGCAGCCAGCTTCCAGTACCCTGAATAAGAGAACTCACCATTCACTTCACGTGCAAAAATCTAAAACCAACTCCACAGAACAGAGTCCTTGTTGATAAGCTGATAGTCCTTCAGACAGTCAAGACATTGAAAACCTTTTACGAAACTCAAAGATCCATTACCGTGTTCACAAAAGCCCGCCACCGGCACGAACCCACTCCACACCCTATTTCACTAAAATCCGTTTTAATATTATCCTCCCGGTGGTTTGTTGCCTTCAGGCTTTCCGAACAAAGTTCTAAGCGCACTAGTCATCTCCCCCATGACCCATCTGCCTCAGAATTCAAACTACGGAGCTCCCGAGTTCCTGTAATTTCCTCCAGCCTCCCTCCCGTCGCTTTATCGTCCCTCGGCCCAAATATTCTCAACACATCGCCTTACGTATAGGCTAACTCTGTTACATTGCAATGGATGGACAAATTCACTCATCATACAGTCAAGGTGACGGGAGTGCTACATTTCCAATTACATTGCAGATCGGCACCTGGCTTAACTTTCGGTAACTCGACAGTATACCAGGCTTGCTTGGAAAAAAGCAACTTTTGAAATCGACCATCTAACGCCCCGTGCCACCTGCTTTAAGAATAAAAAAACTATGCATTTTCTATTTATGTTTTCGTATGACTCTGTTCGAAAAACGATCGACATTTAACATTTAAGAACTCAGTCCGTACCGAAAAGAGAACACAACTCTTCACCATTACAAAAATCAAATGGTTGACGGCGTCTAAGGAAATAATCGCTGTTTATTGCGAAAATCACACATACTTGCTAGCAGCAAAACAGTAATTTGCATAAACTATTTCACACCACTGAAAAAGATAACCGAAAAAAAAAGGATCCGAGTGTGTCAGGTCAGTGTTAAGTTATGCGAATCGCAATTTCGAGAAGATTCATATTAATATTAGATCGCATTGGCGCTTATCAAGGACACAACTGCCCTGCAAATGGTGGTTACGAGGCCATTCGGGTATAATATTAAAAGATATTTGCGGTGACGTGCATTGCATTGAACAGGGCCCCGAAGGAAGGGTTCTGTAATGGCAATGATGAAACACCTTGACAATCGGGTGACTGCACATTGCTCAAGTAGGCAGCCATTCTTCAAAGGCCACAAGGTTAAAGGCAGCGAAGACATTTTCGTCTTCAGGAGGTATGGAGGGGGGGTGGGGGGATCCTTCTAAACCCACTGCGCATGAGCGGCAGGAAGTATGCCTGAACGGAATGCAGTGTTACATTACTGAACCTTAGCTAAAGCCACGCAAAAAGAGAGCAAGCTTCCTTTGAAGGAAGAAGTATAAATTAAAATGACAGTAAAAGTTGAAGGAAAAGAAACTTTAATGGATCGAGTGCATGCGTTCCGGACGGCGGGAGACCCGTCTGAGGTCGAAGTCCTAAACAGAGGTCAAAGGAATAAGACAAAGCACGCACGCAGTGTAGGTCAGGAAGACGTCAATCAACGCGACTCACGGGGGAAGAACTCTCTGTCCCTCGGCGCCGGTCGGTCAGTAATCAGAAGTTCTGATTTGCTGCGGCGAGCATAATAGCCAGAAAGAGCGATGCATCAAGTGGTGAGGTTTAAAAATGCGTGGAGATTCACTTCCACGCCGCGTACATACCGTCGTAATCTTTAGAGTTTAGTGACACATTTCGAGGGCCAACTAACAAGCGAATTCGATAAAATTTGGCATGAAAGGTTCAAAGAAGGACATATCATTATACGATAATGTTTAGTCACAAACGGTGCCTCGTCATGAGGATTTAAAAACGTGTCATTTGCATAAATTATTCAAAATGCAATTCACACGTAACCCTCCAAGCGTCTAAGTTCTTCTTCACTAAGCTACAAAGCTGCTAAAAGCGATACGTACTGCCATGTATATCGACGGCATTAGCGGAAGCGTCCCTTGACATCAGCAAGTATTGTGTGTGGGCGGTACAATATTGCAACGAACGTACGTACGCGGGCCGCGGGATGCGAACACCTGGTCTAGACTTCAGGACGGGACAGAGAATCATAAAAAAGTAGCGCGTTCTTTTATCGCTGACATAAAGAAAGGAATAAAATGACAAATATTAACCATTTCGATACGGCGTAAATATTATTAGTCGTGCCAGATCTAGACACGCTAAATGAAAAGACAAGGAAAATGTTAAAAATTAAGGTCACGTTTATAAAGACGGAAAGCAATGTAAGTGGTTTCTATGGTCTACGAACAACGATTCAAAGAATCCAGCTGGCGGTGGGCCAAACATTCACAAAACTGCGTAGTCACAAATTGATCGGCAGTGCATCAACTAGGCCACGTCCCCCCTCCCCCTAACCATTAGTTTCTGGAATGGTAGCCAAGTTCTCTGGGGGCGGAGGACCATCGATCTGGTCATTTCGAGTGCTACGACCCCTCCTCCACACACACACAGAGCGACCCAGACTTCGCTCGTTGGTAAAATATGCAGCGAATCAGTTCAGATTATCTCGAAACCAAGCTGAATGCTACGCGCGGTCACTTTTAACCAACCAAGTCAGTCCATCGGGGCTGAGTCTTTGTTGAAGGTCGTTCAGCTGGTTAAGAAATTAACCGCGTTATCAAAACCCAAGCCCACCGATGCATTCTATCTCCATCCCGCTTAATCCACTCCAAATCCTCCAACCCTGACCCTTTTTCACGCATCTTAATATTATCATCCAATCCGCGCTTAGTACTCCCAAACAATACGATCCTCAGTGCCCAATTTTTTGTATTTTAATCTTACTTCCTGTTTCCATCTTTTAAAGATTCTCCCTAAGTGGTCTTTTCCAGCGAGAAGAAAGAGCCATCGACATCTGGACTGGTACAATAATTGCTACCTGCAGACTTACGTAAAAAAACTTAGACAAAGCTAACAAAACGACAAATGTCCCCCATTACAGTCGGAAAACACTTGGTACAAACTTAATGCATTACAACAAATACCGCATACTTGAACGAACGCACTGTCAAGGTTATTGACATCTGTCATGCCGATAAGACTGCTTTCTGTGAGACTGACAAGAAGGTTTAATGAGGTCCGAAGCACCATCTTTCCTCCTTCCTCCTTCACCCCACTTCCACACCCCCGCAAGTCTCAAGATTACAGTCGCGGACTGTATATAAAGTCGCAAATTTGATTTTCCAACACCAGAACTTCTGAAAGTAAAATGTACAAATCGGTGTTTTCCTGTCTGTTACTGCAGCCTTCTCACACGACTCACAAGCTCAACTTCTCGGGCAACAACTTCTTCAGCAACTGACGCCTCAATGTGCCCAAATTGCGTATTCATAGATTTCGTAAACAGCGATTATTTCCTTAAACAGCGTCAACCAGTCGACCTCCGTAATGGTGAAGTGAAGTGTTTTCTTCGCGGTACGGACTGAATTCTTAAATGTTATTATGACGAGCTCAGCTTCAAAGGGTTAGAGCATAACAGTAATAGTCCATGGCGTAACAGCCCTCTGAGAGCCATAACACTGAAATAATTTCGAAGCCTTAATGACGAACTAAGTGACACGTTCTTATTCGTGTACAGTCCCCAATCTAATGTTGGAAGCCACAACTGACATCGGGGAACTTCCATTCGGCTTTCGGTCTCAAATCACTGCAGGCTCGTACGAAGAGGCCAGGGTCAACAGTTCAATTTGTTAAAAAAAAAAAATTAGCGACAGCAGACTTTACACCTCCCCCCACCCTCCGCGCAAATAAGAAATTAAAGAAATAAACGACTTGCTGTTGTATTAAAGAAACATTAAGCAGTCATGATGACAGTAATAGTGGGTTTTTAAAATCCCTTTTTTCCTGGAAAATCGTCTGAATTCAGGTTCATATACTCTCGACTTCCAATTCTAGCATGGACGTTTCCATGATATTTTAATACCAAAACGATTGCGCGGAGAAACTGGGAAACGATGCCGGGCGAAGTTCAACCGAGCATTTCCACAAATACAAATCAGCACTTACCTTTGTCGACAGGTATATTAGTTGCGGGTGTAGCAACCGCTTCTGTCGCCGGAGGAGGTTGTTCACAGGTCGCCGGAAGCTTTCCGGTACGGAGTTTCCGGCTCACCGGAGCCGCTCCGGTGTTGGCACCACAGCCTGCAGGCCCACCACTTGGTGTCACGCACGTACCACGGCCCACTCGCGACTGCAAAAAACAGGACGAGGAAACCTTAACTGGCAATAAAAAAAACTGTCGTACTTCAGCGATCAAAAAATCCGCATTTTTGTATTTGTGGGTTTCGCGTGATTCTCGCTGTAAATAGCTGACGTTTCATTAAATAGCATCAAACAACAGATCGTCGTCATGCAGACGTGCTAATCAAATATCATCAGTCTACAACTGAAAGTTTTAAATACTATTTTCAGTAATTCAGCAGAAATATTTTCCACTAATACGTATAGAGGTTTTTACGTATCGAGCTACAAGTCCACAATACTGGTTTATATGACGTCACAAGATCACACATGATACACACAGAGCAGAGTAAACATAAGAGAACTAGTTCTTGAACAACCAAACAGTTGGTTTTTTTTTTTGCGGTAAACAAATATGACGGGCAATTAGTCTTCATCAATCACCAGTGAAGATAAATTTAGCTGGCAAACTTCCGGATAACGCCTTTATGCAAACTCACGGCGGAGTGAGAATCAGACACGTCACCAGAGACAGCACATTGCCCGCGTTCACGAAGAGACGTCTTGTGAGGCTGTTTCGGCTACCGTGTGATCGCCGACGAACCGAACTCCTACACCCACAGGAACGAACATCCTTGAACATTTAGAGCAGTCACGACCAAAGGGGAAAAGTACCTCTGGGCTTTTCTCCCACTCAGGGCTTCGGAATGAAAGTGCAGAGAACACACATTTCAGCGTAACAGCAGCGTGGGCACAATATTAAATGAACAGTGGTAACAGTACGTACCACCTGCTTCAAAATCAAAACATTCTTAATCTTGCCCTCAGCGTGTCTGAATGGGATTCGTAGGATTTTCAGAATAAACAGCGGTTATTTCCCTAAACGACATTAACCAACTGATCGTTGTCACGGAGACGCATTGCGTTTAGTCTGAGGGAAGAGGTGAATTTTTAAACAAAATTTAGACCATCTCTGCAAAGCCTACGTCAAATTCTAAGGTTGCAGAAAACACTGTCAGAAATTTTCTGTTAAAACTAATCGCTGACTCCGTCGGTAAGAAAAACAAATCACAGTAGACCGGCTCATTCGTCAATTTTTAAATCTGGCAAAGCAGCTGGACCCGATAACAAAGACGATATTATCTTCAAACATCTGCCTCTATCGGGCCTTAAATTCATTGCCACAATTTATGAACGCGTCAACAACAAATAATTACTTTCGGTCCAAGTGGAAAATTGCCAGAAAAATTTCCCAAACGGGGACGCGGATCACGTAACACAAATTCCGGTGAAGCATCTCCCAGGTCCACCCACTTCTCTCTCTCTCACACACACACGTCTGCATGTAGGTCAAATGCTGTAAAGCTCCGGGCATCAGAACACGCGCTGCATTTGGAGTAAATACCGACACGTGGCGAATGAATGAGTGTCACAAGTAGCATTGTACGGGCTCATGCTATAGGTATCTCGTATCACTCCTCCACGTTCTTCCAGTTTGGTGTTCGTAGTTTCCGAACGCACCCTTTAATATTCTCGTCATTCATTTACACAAACAGTACAGACGGCAACTGGGGGGCGATCAGCCATAAGAGATCGAAGGTAGTCTTCAGAAATGGAGACAGGATGTACCTCCGAAACTGGTACCTACCTTCAAGACCACCAAAATGGCGAACTTTCGACATCTTCACCACTGCGAGAACCTAAAATCCCATGCCTAGTTCTTATTCTCACGACACTCAGAGACACCTTCGCTCACTTGCCTAAGTTCTGCACAATACGAATCCAGTCCGTACCGCGAAGAGAACACAACGCTCCACCATTACAAAGTTCAACTTGTTAACGCTGTTTAAGGAAATAATCGTCCATTCTCAGAAAGAGTGTGTTGGTAAAGTGCACAGCTGCTGATTAGTTACACCTAAGGGCTTTAAAGGGTTAATTGTGAACTGAGTACAATGTGGACTTTAACTGGCCTTCATGACGACGGGACGAACAGTGTGACAAGGCGTAAGGATTCTTAAACTTGAAGTGAGAATTTATGAGACCTTCCTTACTTAAGTGATTCCATCTATACAAAGCAGTGAAGTGAACATAATTACGTAACGCACGGGCACATTTTGCTGTAATTTTCGCCAGTACAAGTTCTCACCTCATGAAAGTTAATGGAGATGAATTCAAGGTTGTCATTCGTGCGAGATCAAGGCGCATGGATTATTCAATAAATATTTGCAGACGAGCTGGCATTTAACCTCTGTACCAAATTACAGACAGTTACGGTTGAATCGGTAGTTTTGATTATTCATACTTCAGAGGTCCCAGGTTCAAACCTACGCCGTTCCAAAGTCCCACTGTGAGTCAGAATTCTTGGTTCAAAATAAGCAAGAGGTGAAAGTATTAATGCAACAATAAGACGAAGAAGTTATAAACGAGAAGTAGGTCACAATTAATTCACCAGTTTCAAAACAGCTTTAAATGAACTGCATCGATAAAGTCAGGTCGTAAATTTTTATATAAACTTTTGAAGCTTTGCATCGTCAGAACCGATAGAACGGCCGAACAAAGTGAACTGGAAAGCAGGGCACGAGATGCAGTTCTAAGCCCGGGAAATTGAGTGAAAGTCTGAAAAAAACAAAAACAAAACAAGAACACATCGTCTTCCTAGAAGTCAGTGGCCTATCTAGAATTTAGATGGCTTCTGTTTTGAGGAAACTACGTCGTTACGAACCTTCTATGTTGGTGGTAAAAATGACGGTCTCTGGTTACCATAAACGTAATGGACAATTATCCCGACCTAAAAACGGGAATTACTCGTACTTTCGTCACTCAGAATCCAGAAGACATGGTTAAACTATAAACTTCTGGAGCTTCCTGAGATGGCAGTTTCTTCTTAAATAAAATCCGGCCGGATCCTGAGGCACACAATAACCAATATTTAATTATAATAAATATCAGCATTTCCAACACGAAATTCACTTCCCGGTTTAAGGAACTGCAGATCCACAGTGTTTCTTCTCAAGTCATAATAACTGTCCTCATCCTGAAGATGGAAGCTAAACGCTCGAATTACTCTCCTCAGCACCTTCTGCTCAAAAGCCCTCGCCCACGCTGGAGCTCAATCAAAGTTTGGCGTTCCGAGGTAATGGAACAAGATTTCGGAACAAGGCAGAGTAATGAGGGGTACAGTACCCACAATTCAACGGGTCAATGCACAGCGTAGCTGAGTTATGAATGGGTCCTCTTTTGACCTCAGGCAACACCGTAATTATCCAACCAGAAGATGAAAGGCGGAACAAGCGCTGTTATGAATATGAACTTTCCTAAATGACGTCCAATACCAAACACGCCCTTCGGATATTACAGCATCGACCAACCGGCATTTGCCCGTCACAGAGACATTTCAATTTGCACACACACACACAGCGTTTAAATGATAGGCTGTCCATTCAGGGGGAAATCAATAGGGTTTAGGGGTAAGGGGTTTAATAAACAAAAATGGAAGTCGCATGACGTACGTGAACAGAGGTAGGATTCTAGCGTTCCATACCTTTTCCCGGAAGTGGACGCATTATCAGCTGTTTGTTTGTCAATGTGTGTTAAGGAAACACCGGGTAATTTCACAGCCAGACACGAAGGACGTAAATTGTACGATACAAGTCTTTCACATTTATCTAAAACATTTTGACACGGTAAAATACAACGGAAAAAAGTCGAAACAGAGAAAAAACTGTTTGTGCATTGTGCCCATTGGCTTACGAACAGATAAACATCAAGGGCAGTTGAAAACTTGTCTGGAAAACGCGATGCAAAACTTTCCACTCCTGTCGGACGTCCGTCGTCCACTGTCAAAATGATTTCAGAGTGCAGCAGGCATGAGTGTCCCCAAGATATGGTATCATAACCCGTCGCATGCAGAAGTTCATCTTGTTGCAGCCCCAACCCGACAAGAAACCTGGCCGAGCTGTCGAGCAAGCAGGAAGGGGTGAATATCTGGACCGACATTCTCACCCCATCCAACATAAATCAACCCCAACACGGCATTTAATGCTCGGTGCAACCCCCCCACAGATAAGGGTAATCAACGACAGGCAAAGTGAGAAGCTTCAGTCACAAGTCACTTAACTAATCAACTGACAGGTCGAAATGACCGACTGTGGTCGCGGATTGGAAGTTGCAAATGGCAGACGGAACCAGCCGCGACGAATCCGCAAGATTAGGAAAGCAAAGAGAACTGAAAATGGGAAAATAAATTCTCCAAACCAACCATCACATTAACCAAGTGAGACCGGAGATCGTCTAAATAATATTTAGGAATTCAGTCCGAACCGCGAAGAAAACACTACACTTCACCATTGCGAAAATCAGCTGGTTAACCCTTTGAAGCCGAAGCTCGTCTAAATAATATTTAGGAATTCAGTCCGTACCGCGAAGAAAACACTTCACTTAACCATTACAAAGATCAACCGCTTAACGCTGTTTAAGGAAATAATCGCTGTTTACAGTGAGAATCATCAGAGACGCATAAATACAAAACGAGGTTATTAATTGTTAAAGCTTGTGCGACAAGGCCTTAAAAGGGTTACGGATTTCTAAAACTGTAGTTAGTTTTATGAGGATACTCGACAAAGTTAACTTCACGATCAATAAACAGGCGATGAGGATGTTAAGTTTGTTTTAACTTCGTAATTAATTAAATTCCCTGCGAAAGTTTGTCCCCCCCCCCCCCCCGGCTGGATACACAGACGGACAGAACGGAAGTCTCGCAATGTAATTGGACCATCCGGTTAGTGCGGGTCACCTAGCGAGACAGGCGACGGCCACACCAACCACTGAATTAAAAGTTTTCGTCCAAATTGACAAACGTCCCCCCCCCCCGTGCCCCTCGTGTACGTGTAATGTCGAGAGTTTCACCGTGGAAATGAGGGGTTGGCGAGAGGCGGGGAAGTAAACATGGAGTTGATTTTGCATGTAAGGGGTAAACCTGAAAGCTGAGAGTCAGAGATGAAAGATCACTGTAACAGGCAGCTGATTAGTTCGGAGGACATTTCGTGGAAAAAATTTCAAAGTTCTAATATCTACGGTAACAGAATTAGTTCCACCCAACAGCACAGTTAATAAATAGTTCAAAACGCCATCATGAAGAAATGAAAATTAATGTCACAACACGTGAACATGTACCTTTTAAAAGACCGGTAACAATTTACAGTTCCTAACAATTATGCCTTTATAACGAGCTCCATGGAGCAGAGCCCCTCTTGAAGAGCTGATAGTAGCTCATCTAGTCACGAAATATCCCGCGTATTATGAGAAATCTAGTCCACATACATGCATTTTAATATTATCCTCCAATCAACGCTTAGATCTTCAAAACGATCCCTTATATTCAATTTTATCGACTATGTATGTGATGTATGCATTTTTCATCTCCCCTATGCGTGCTACATGGCACGTTCATCTCATTCTATCTCATCCTGCCTGATTCCTTACAGCGTAATATTCTCCTCGTTTTTATGGCTTCGTGCCTGTGCTCTCCTGAACCGCTGCAGTCCAGCATCTCATAGGAATTTACGAAATATGGCGGACGATATCTGACAGCTTCTACAAAGAGTATGGCCTTCTGGCCTTACGAAATTCGCGTTGTCAAAGTTCAGACCGCAAAATGATTTACGGCAATTACCTCTCTGTACGATGTCACATTCCCATGAGATAAACTACAAAAACTTAAGATTTTTTTATTTTTCGAGACAAGAAATCGAGGATTTATATTAACAAAATGGCTGGAAAGTCTGAAGGGAAAAGTATCACTAGGAATACCTAGTCGTAAATTGGAGGATAATATTAAGAGAGATCTCTGAGAAATAGCGTTTGGGTATGTGAGTTGTAACCGAACCCCACTGATATTCTTTTCAGCTAGCTTCGGTCAGCAGAAACACGAGGTCCTCTGAAGGACACTGGGATGCATTCAACGTGACTTTTTCTGTAACAGCTACACGGAGACTCCGACATCTTAAACAGCAACTGTTTACATATAGCACGGGTGTGGTGGGAACCAAAACACCTCCACCGAAAATCCCACTGACCTTCAAAAATTCTTCAGGACAGGGGTCGAACGCTGGCCTTGTAATCCTGGGGTCTCGAGTTCGAATTTATAACTTGTGTTGGGCAAGGCCGTGGTCTAGGCAACACGGAGTTTTCCTCCGTGGCATCCCAACAATTACTCCATTCACACACAGAAGAAGGCAATGGCAAACCACTTCTGGATCATCTGCCAAGAACGTATATGAACAGGTCCCAGTCCGAGAAAAGGATGGAAGGATCCTGTTCATATGGACCTGTCGTCACACAGAACACTAAATAATATTAAGATGAGGTGGTCTAGCGGTTAGAACGCTGGCCTTGTAATCCTGGGGTCTCCGGTTCGATTCCCGGCGGTGCCCGAATTTATAACTTGTGTTGGGCAAGGCCGTGGTCTAGGCAACACGGAGTTTTCCTCCGTGGCATCCCAACAATTACTCCATTCACACACAGAAGAAGGCAATGGCAAACCACTTCTGGATCATCTGCCAAGAACGTATATGAACAGGTCCCAGTCCGAGAAAAGGATGGAAGGATCCTGTTCATATGGACCTGTCGTCAGACAGAACACTAAATAAAATAAATAAATATCTGAATCTGCAGTCCGTACTGGAACAAGCACATATGTGCTGTTTGTGTGTTGTCAACACGAAACTCTGGTAGGTGGACCACGGCAAAGCAGCAGAGAGACCAGGTTTTATGTTCCACGTGCAAGGCAATCAGAAATGCCACGGAAGAAACATCGGAAAACGGAGAAGCACTCAGCTCATTCACTCTTACCTGTTTACTCCAGCGCGTACATAAGACAGAACCTCGTAGTCATATCCCGTCAAACACAAGGAATGCGTTCTTAGAACCAACATTACCCTCTAGTACCGAGGTTAAGAATGTGTGGCCCTACACCTCCACTCCCGCTGACACCTCATGGCGTGATGCGTGATTGAATGAACACAGGAATAACTTCACTTACCAAGCAAACAGCGTGTTCGTAATTAATATTCCTCAAGGTTGGTATCTGACGCAAAGAAGAAACTCATTAAATTAGACGAGAATGACGTGGGAGGAGGAGGCCTCATGTCAATACAGGCACGGCAGGCAACTCGACTTGTTTCCATGGAAACCCGACTGACTAACGTAGCGGGCGTGAGTCTACATTGATTGAAATATTAAAGGTTTAACTGGGGACGACGGAGTACAAGGGCGTGGTGACACGTGGGAAAAATATGCAAACATTACGAAGGTCACAGGAAGATGCAATTCTTCTACCATCATTTACCAGATACAGTACACATCCTGTAATCTCTTTAAACGAGCAATAACCTCTGAAATATGAGATATACGCCCTACTTTAACGGAAGGCAAATAAAATATGTTGGATTATGCATCACGCATATCGTACGCTTTTGACGAAAAATCTAAACCTACAAGACTGCTCTGGGGTCCATTCAATTATGAGACTCTTTCGTCGAAGTTTAGAGAATTATATATTTTTAAAGTACCTCAACGCGGTCGTATGATATTAGAATTATTGCATTCCCTTCATAAATAATGTTCGTCTATCTACGACTTTACTCAAGCGACAGTTACGCTCATATTTGCAACTCAGATTCAGAAATTAGCGCCTCTGTTCACAAAAATGTTTATGTAACACAGTTTCCATTCCCTTGGAAAACAATTACGGAAAGATACAGGAGTCGACTGGAGAATATTATTAAAATAAATATAAAGAAGACCGGATACAAGGGTGTGAAGTGACTCGGGATTTAGAGACGGTCCATAAGTTTTCACACAAACTTTGTGCGATGAAACAAGTCGATTAATATACACTTTCGGCCGGAAATGGATTCAGTGTGAGAAAACACGCGAACCAGGAGTGAGTCATTTCATTACATCATTACGCGATAAGTCTTACAAATATGATGTAACAGGCAAGGCAAACGCACTGACATGCTATACAAAGTTGCATTTAAGTGTCTGAAGTTTGTCAGGACACGGAATTCTTTTATGAATTATTTGACTGCGAAAACATTACGCTCCCCGTATCTTAATGCCAACCTTCCTTTTTTCGACTTACCGCCATGACAGGGCAACCTTGAGGAAATTACGCGATCAAAATGTTGTTTGATTCATAAGCGATTTTATATTTTTGGATTTGTTTCTTATTAGCGGGATACTTTCTTTTAAAAGGGCGCGTGACATGAGCGTATGGCGAGTTCATGTCACGTAATGTCTCATGCGCAAAACAAATTTTGATCAAATGTGATATATAATGAGGGGGGTTTAGACACGGAGTTCAAATCGGATTAATATAGTTCTAAGATGATAAGAATCACGGAAAAAAAGCCATTTTGGGAATACTGAACGAAATCCAACAGAAAACAAGGAACCAGAATCTGTTATGTGTTAGTGGAATTTGACTCTCGAGACAACGAACTGCAGAAACGTCCTCCAACGACTAATGAACGGTTCTGTGATCACGCAATGTGGACTATATTTAGAATCGCACAGTCCCCTTTCCAATTGTTATTTATACCTCACAACGCTAGTATGATAATGCATTTTGTTTTGGAAGAGTGCAGTCAGGTAGAAGTTTACCGACGTTTCGGAGGTCCATGCTGCCTCCGTCATCGCCCCCGATGGCAATCTTCAGACTCACCGCCGTGAAAACTTCAAATCCTACACAGGTTTCTTTTCTTTGAGGTAAGGACTGGCATTTTATATATTATTAGACAAGTTTCGACTTGAAATGACTTTCCAAACACCAGTAGCATCCGACGTGAAGTACAGGTGACCTACATCATCACGCAAGTTCCTTGTTATGTATCATTTATTATGTAAAGACAATGGAAAACGGACGATCGGCAGTCACGCCAACAACATTACGAACGAGCGTGAGCCGACAATCAGCGTCCACAATTTAAAATGTTTCGTGACGTTGACAATCCCCTCCCTGCCCCCCCCCCCCCCCCCCCCGGATCGCGCGGGCATGTTTAAGCTGCCATGACCTTCTATCTCTTCGTTTATATGGAGTCATACTTGTTTATTTACGATCCATGCTAGATTTAGCACAACTCACAGATAACCCCAAGGTTGAAAATAAAAAAATATAAGACAAACTGCAGACAAACAAAACGAGTTTTATAAAAAGACGAATGCAGAAAACGACAAGACGGCAGAACTCCTTTCAAAAAACCAGACATGCACAGCGTGACCTCGGAAACAACTGTCCGCTTCTGGCTTATTTAACGACGCTTTATCAACTGCACGTTGTGACTGGAAAAGATGTCGGGAGGAAACGGTCGTGACCTGGTTTAAGTTAACACTTCAATATCTGCCTGGAGGGACTGAGTAAAATGATGTAAACAGTCATGGCAGTTGATCGATAAGACCAACAAAGAACAAACTGCACATCAACTGTGACTTACTTATCATCGATCACCATTTCGCAAGTACACTTTCACCGAATTACAATAACGCGCACTGTCGAACAAGTTCGCTCTGTGACCTTCGCGCGTCTTGTTACGCGTGTGCGTGATTTGCACAGTAAGCAGCGTGATGATGAAACTGTTCTGGAATGGTAAGGTTAATACGTCTCTTAAGCGCATTCATGTAGCCCCAACGACCGTTTCTGTGTTAAAATAAAACAACACTTGTTCACAATTCATTATTTACGAACCCGGTGTTTGGTAACAATTGCTTGTGTATTTCATGCATAGATAAATAATCTTTCGATACATGGAAGTATATACTGAAAACTGGCAACAGGGGTTTATAATAATCTAGCATTGTTACAGACTATTTATTATTACGTCACATTATTGATAACTACCAAACTAATTCCGAGAAGCCAATTATCACGCTCAGCTAGTCAAATTCCCCGCCATATGGTATCCGAAGGTTCATTATAGCGTTCAAAAAAGCCTGCAACTGACCACTCTACTCAACCAGAAAAATCCGAACCTTCCAACTCCAATTTTCTAAGATCCATTTCAATTTCTCTGCGCCTAGTTCAATGGATCAACCCTCTGAAGCCGAAGTTCGTCTAAATAATATTTAAATAATTCAGTCCGTACCGCGAAGAAAACACTTCACTTCACCATTACTAATTCAATTGGTTACAGCTGTTTAAGGAAATAATCGCTGTTTATACGCAGACGCACTGTGGTTAAAAGCAAACATCTGGCAAGTAAAGTTATTTTAATTGGGACATTTTAAAACTTAACGACCTCAAATACTGATGATACAATGTTACTAAGGATGCACAATCTTTCTTGCGGTTTTATTGATAAAGTAATCACTGAAATTGATTGACCCGTGGTGCCACCTTGAGACAAAAACGTTTACTCGCTTGCGTCACGAATCTCATTCATGAAACCGCGTGTCAGTGAAGTTGATATGACGGCCAGAATAACAAGTGTATATTGATTACTGTCATGCAATAGTCTCATTACGCTCACGACATTCAAAGTTTTTGGCTACATCCAGACGAAGTAGCTCGCTTAACTTTCAACTGCGGAAACTATGTCTCGCACACACAAAACCACTAACTCACGATAAAATGTCTACCTTCGAGTTTAGGGGCCGGGGGGGGGGGGGGCGAATTCTACGCGTTACCTCCGAGACCTTGAGACCTCTCTTCTTTCCGTGATTTTCTTCGGTCCAGCTAGGAACACGTTACGAGAGTAGAGTTGACTACAACCGATTCCATCCGTGCCATTTTCATATACATTACGTATTTGATATGACGTCGTAAACAAGACAAAACAACGCAAAGCAATTAGTGAACACTTGTAATGTAGTAGTCTCTTATTCGAACACACATGAACTGAACGCCTTCATCATATACAGAATGCCATGACTACCAAGTGTCCTCGGAATTTTACTGCGTTCCTCCAAGCAAACGCCGGGTTAGTTCCCAAAGTCAGAAAATGGAAGTTTCCTTCCAAACCCCTTGGTATTAATTGACTCAACCTACCATTGGACCCTACAGGTCCACCTATCTGAACTACAACCAAAATAGTCTAAAACCCTTTGAAGCCCGAAGCTCGTGTAAATAACATTTAATAATCCAGTCCGTACCGCGAAGAAAACACTACACTTCACCATTACAAAGATCAACTGGTTAACGCTGTTTAAGGAAATAATCGCTGTTTACAATTAGAACCATACATGACACATAAACATTCTCTGTGGGAAAATATTAAGATAATGACTGTTCAAGCAGGTGGTAAGCCATTATGGGGTTAAACAAAACAAGAATACATCACCAACACGGATATATTAATTCTGGACGGTGATACTTTATCATTAATGCATTGTTCAGGCTTATTAATTACCCGCGTTCGCAAAGTGCAGTGGTAAGGGCGATTGTGCATGTTCCACGTCGCTCAACATGTCGGTAAGCGGAACAGAGGGGTTGGAGGGGAAGCAGATAAAGAGGCGACACCATAAACAATACGTCACTGCGGTAGCTCGGTGCCCCATTTCCTGTGTCGAGAATGTCTTTAAATAGGACCGTGCATGCATTTGTTTTCCTTCTACCCTCAAACTAGTGTCGTTGGCGATACCCACAGTTTCGTCCCTGGGCACTGTAACTGCACAGAAACTGTGGAGAAAATAGGTCTCGTACGAGTTGAACAATGGCGTTTGAACAAAAATAAGTCAAATATCAGATGTAGCACCACAAGGAATGCCTTCGGGTGGAAGGAAGCATGACCCCCGCACAGGCCTATTCAACTTCCTACGGCATTCTGCATTTAGACAGGCGCATCGAATAAATTTTTGCTGCACAATCGACAAAGCCGGGAACAATGCACCTACGTTACGCGGTCAAAGTGAATCACAACTGCGTGGCTCAAATTCCTTCAACTTTTGCGACGCAATGCTTAAACCTAACATTTCATAACAACGATAACCTTGGAGCAAACACAAACTTAACATCCAGAGACCGTCCTATATAACATCAACCACGGTAATTTATATCCTTATATTGTAACAGATTTATTATACTACCAAAACTAGCAACCAAAAATCTTGTTTAGTGTAACAGGATGTTGAAACAGTAGTCAGAAACTTCATTTCCTTTCGAAAAATGACAATTATTATTCTTAGTAGTGATATTTATGGAATGTTGCATCGTGTAGTCTGGTACAATCGATAGCCCTGATGATGGAGGCAGCAAGCATATCTGAAACGTCCGTGAAAACCTGAAGTATCACCAATTAGATGTCAGAATAAATATTGTTACCGTTCAAGACACCAGGAGGGCTTAGAACGCGGCTATTAACAAGCATTTACCCCTCACAACCGACATTGCTCAAAACTGAATCAAGTACTTACATTAAAGCCCGAAGGCTGAGAAGAACGGATGCAGTCAAATGAAAGTCTCCAGTATTGAAAAGTACCAACACAGAAACCACTTAACCGTGAAAACGTCTACACTGACGTTGCGAAGAAAACCACATTAAGCGTCTCTTATTGTTTATCACTTCACCCAAAGATCATGTTGGCTTCAATCACGTACCCATTATTAAAGATTAATTCTACACAGGAAACTGGTAAACTGTCTGGGAAGTTATCGAAACCAGAACGGCAACTGAATACACTTATGCCGGTGCCAGCCACAACCTCACCGCCGGTACGACTCAACTCGTCTGGGTGGCATTCGAACACTTCGGCAATGTTCGTGACTTTGGGGTTGGGCTCGGCTGTAACCCGAAGTACAAGCAGAACACAGTTAAAACACGTCACCACCAGGTAATAAGGCCTACCGCTATTACAGTAGAGACAGGCTGTCATAACAATTTCTCTGGATGACAGCACGCACAGTGTTTGAACCGCCATATAAACAAAGGATTTAAACCTTTGAAGCCGAAACTCATCCAAATAATATTTAAACAATCTGTTCTTACCGCAAAGTACAAACACAACGCGTCTCCATTAAAATGACCAAATCGTTAATGGTGAATCGTGGCGGAAGCTCGTACAAATGATATTTAAGAATTCAGTCCGTACCGAAAAGAAAACAAAGCACTTCACCATTACAAAGATCAACTGGTTAACGCTGTTTAAGGAAATAATCGCTGTTTGAACTGAGAATCATAGGAACCCGAATTGTCCAGCCCAGCTACCTCAGCTTAATAAGTTCTTAACCTCGACAGTAGATGGGAGTCAGCTACATGTTCAGCTTATCAAAATCTGACATGACTACGTATTCCGAGAGTCTGCGTTACTCAAGAATTTCCTTCATGTCAAATATTCCCCACTTACGACTTTTCTCCATAAGCCAGTTTCCAATTCACGTCATCCCTCCAAACAATGGCTGATTCCTCAGGAAATTCAAGCAGACGCCCACAGACCTGCGTGGGGGAGGGGGGGGCATATCCCCCTACATAATGGAAACCGTCTCTACTGTAACTAAATATAATCTCATAAGAGGCTGAGAAATCTCAGAAGAGCTTTGGTTCACAGTGACAATTGGGGCAGGTCAGAGTGACGGAATCGCTGAATTTCTTAAGTCACTTTAAACTGGGATTTGAGGTTTATTATATATATATATATATAAAAAAAAGGAAAACTTGTTTTAAAAACAAACTAAGCATTGTTCCACGTTTAATTCACTCAAAGTTGCGCTTGTTAAGTACGTCATAAAATTCGTAGCAGTTCCGACTCTTGGTTTCAGAAGACGAAAATAATTCCGAGAGAAATTTGTTATTACGAAAACTGTAATTTTCGGTTTGTGAACGTGGACTGTTCCAGCAACCGTTTTGACGAACTGCAGTAGCTCCCAGCACTCCGAAAACTCGTATGAGAGGATAATATTAAAACCAATCTTGACGGAAATAGGATTTGTGTGTGTGGACTGGTTTCATCTGGCTCAGGACAGCGGTCTCCTGTGAACCTTCGAACTCCATATACGCCGAGGATTATTTTGACTATCAGAACGGACTTCTAGTGCCCGAAGGCATAAGACAACAGATACAAAGAAGACCAATGGTGACTTTAATGCTAGAGAAAGGCTGTAGTTAAGCTGCGAGTCCCTTTGAATTATTCGCCTGTTAATATGCAACCAGCACCAATTAATTCCGTTTGTATTCGGGGGTTCGCAGCGTCGCAGAGTTTTGCGAAATGCAGGACTTGGATCACGCAACTTGCTTTCGCTCCATAAAGTTTGGTTCTCCCCCTGCAAAACCACCTGCCATTCCAACAACCCCCACCCCCACCCCCACCCCCGGGCCGTCGTGGCGACCGACCAAGATATTGATTGCCGACGCAGTCCCTTCCCCTCTATCAACCCCTAACTCCAATGTGAGAGAAGAGGGGGTGCATGATTGTGAGAGGGGGGTAAAATAATAGGAGACCGGCATGAGGGGAAGGGATTTCGAAGGGGCAGGCTGCGATGAATGATGAATACCATACACTGCATTCCCTTCGCCCCCCCTCGCCCCCCAACAGCCAACAAAAGAAGAGACCCGAAGCACGCAACAGAAAAGAGAATTACAAAAGAGAGAGAGAAACAAAATTGGAAAAGAGGGGAAATAGAATGAAAGAGAAAGGGCATAAGAAACATCGTTCATTACGAGCGGCATCGCGGGGGCGGGGGCGGGGGTGGACACAAAACAAACAAATGTTTGATCACTTTGCATTACAACGAATACATTAAGCGTGGCGCTGTAAAAAGGGCAAATGTTTAAATAATAAGTGGGCGTACTTCAACAGCATCAATCATCGGTCCATTTACTTCTGAAGGCTTATTTGCGTAAAATAAATGATAATGTGTATCGGTGTTTTGGGCCGATCACTTTTTTGTTGTTGTGTTTATTTGGGTTACCATCTGAGATGCATACATTTTACACGCACACAAACTTCGCAAGTTCCTCCACATACGTCCTCGAGAAAACCGTAGCTGTCAAGAAATTCCTTCCCTTTATAGAACGCTGAGGTTCACAAGAGCCCGCCACTGGACCACATTCACAGCCAGACGAATTCTTGAGCTGAGCTGATTTCTGACACAAGAAGTTCTACCAAACGTCGAATCGAAAGGCCCAAGGACCTTAAAAAGTATTTTCCAGAAAGGCCACAGTCGACAAAACAGCTGCTGGAGTTGATGTTGATAGTAACTGAACTTTCTACTTTCCGCCACCACCGACCACCGTCAACGCAGACCAACTTCCGGTTACTGCCACGTCCTCTGACCGTCCTCCACTTAAAGCACGCCGAGCTTCGGTTCACGTGTTTTCATGAAGACTGCGAGGACGAGTCCTTCCGGCAAATTCAACAACGCAACTTCCTTGGTTACAATTCTTAAGTTTTTAATCCAAAACAAAAAACCCGCGCAATTTTTTTTACAACTGTCAAAAATGGCCGAGACGAAGCTCAGGCGGTTGGTCGCCGACTTTTCAACCGGTGAGGCACGGGTTTGAGCCCGGGCCAGTCCATGTGGAGAACCCGACACCAAATGGACCTTACGAAAACAGACCGAGGATGTGTAAATTGGATTACTCTGGATCAGGATATGACAGGTAATGAACCTTCGGGTTCCATCAAACGCGGGGACCGTCTTGACTACCTGACCCCTGAGTCCATGGAATTTGAAAGATAACTGAGGACCCCGGGTGTCGTTACGGCACTTAACATCGAAGTAAATTAAAAAGTAGTCAGACCGACCGACCTGAGATTGTTTTTCACAGACGTTTATTTAAACCGCGTACTAAGAAAGGCAAAATGTGTTCAGATTATCCGGACCCCGTGGACACTGATACTCTGTTACACGATCGTGGCCGATTATTCGTATTTCACAGAAACCCTGAGCCGTTTAATACATGATCGTATGGCACTCCAATTAGCCTGCTGAGGACGAGAGTGCAGAGACTGTAACGTAATACCGTAGAACTGTTTCCAATTGCGCACTTGTTCACAGGCTGTATCCATAGTAACAAGTCCCATTTCTGCGAAACAGAAGTGATTAATGCCCTCTGTTGTTGGTCTGCTTTGCTTTTTCCAATGAGCGGGGCTTAAGGAAGGGTAGAAATATAATTAAACGCTTTTGCATACAGCCGATGATATGTTTTCCACACACGAGCTTCAAGTTTGTATGCAAACGATGATAATACAAACTGACTGATCCATTTCCTGATGAACAAAAAAAAAAGTATTTTTTGGCATTACGTGTTGACTTCACAGACTGCACATTTGGTACACACTGCCCTCAGAGACGCAAGATTGTTCGGACAAAACGACACCCCCTCCCCCCACTTGCGGCAGTGCACAGTTCATAACATGAGGTCAAATCTTCCCGCGTGTCAATCATTATTCTGCTGTGATTTCATAAAACCTGAGCTTTACCACCAGGTCATCAACCTCCTTCTACCCATAGGTGGAGGCGATATGTTCCTCCGAAACGTCGACGGCCATCTGCAAGACTACGCGGATTCAAAATTAGCAGAAATCAAAATCGAAATCAGTGACCCTCCTGAAGAAGTGATACGCCATTAAAAGAGTCGTAACACACCGCCAGATGAGTTTTGCTGGGTCGCTCATTGCATTTCGACTTTACTTTGTGCACAGGCGGAAGCCGAGTGGGCCAGCAGGCAGCAGCTCGAGAGATGATCTAACATCTACAAGATACGAGCAACCACTTTTAGTGCTGCATATAAACACTGTCACACCCACAACTTTCATCCCGCTTATTTTGTTAGCGAGTTAGAATGCAGGGGTGTCAAACAGACGCGGATTTCTTTTCGGTCCCCGTCTGCATTTTGGCTTTTAGGCACAACAGAAAGGGATCCCTTGGAAAAGGCTACGCTAACTGAGAACAATATTAAAATTGACACTCGGAGATTGTCCCCCCCACCCGACTTCATATAAAATGTCCTCTGCTGGCGACCCATCGGATCATTTTATCTATGGGAGAAGATATCCTCCGAAACGTCGCACATATTTTTATCCATACGAAGTAAAATGTCTGACGAAGACGAGCGAATGACAATTTTAAATTATTGTCGGAAAGCTTCAGAACTGTTGTGTTCTGCGCGCCACAGAAAGGATGGGTTCGCAACCCCTAGCCTAGTCAATGACGAGAAGCAGGTAGGATGGAATGTTTGGACAGCAAACCAACGTTTATTTTAAGCCGAGAAGACGTTCGCCAGCTTTGTTCCTTTTCGTTAAGCATTATTTTTGGTATGTGACATGTTACAGACTCGAGATACGCGAAGGGGAGGGGGGCAGAGGCCCTGAAAGAAACACTCATAACAGAGGAACACGTTTATGAAGCTCTGTGTACAAAATAATAGCTAGACGAATTCAAATCATCGCAGAGGAACATCTTTTTATCAGACGTTTAAATATCGATAGTATTTTTACTATTCGACAAACCAACTACATTTTACTACAGACAAATAAATGGAATATGGCAAATACTACATTCCAGTAAAATATTAAGTCAAATCTGTCGAATATTTTTAGGGGTTTCTGGAGGTGGGGGTGGAAGAAACTCAGAGCCCCAAGGTCCAATCCCCTACGAACACTGGCAGATGGGGAATCCTTGGGTCACGTGTTGAAACGTGCAGGGATGCCAACACATTTTTTATTCGTCCACTAAATTCTCTTTCTGATTGTGCGGGAAAGGCATCTCTGCTGATGACACTGGGTCTACGAAGACGCTACCACTGACATGGAATAAATGAGCTTCAAGGGATTTTCTAATTTTCTCTTGTACAGCTTCACAGACTCTGTCTACCTTTGAGATTATTAATTTACAACATACGATAGCAAAGCAACGCGAAACGTATAAAGTGTGCCTGGGAGCTGACTACAACATATAGGTCAGACACCAGGTCTCTCTCTCTCTCTCTCTCTCTGGCTGAGCTGCACTGGAGCGCGGTTACAAATTCACGCTCCAAAGGTCTGCAGAAAACGTTCCTCCCCTAACCTGTCAGTTACACTGTTTACTAAACTTTACATATCCCTTTTACGAGATGCAATATTTCCAAGTTTCATTCTGCTCGTAGGCAGAGTCTTGAAATAGGCCAGTTCGATATATCCCACATTTCAAGCCGAAATTTAAATTAAAACTAGACCATTCACGCACGCCCAAGGAATTAGGAAATGCCAAAGTCCAATCTGATTGGTCGGCGAAACTCGGCCGTCACAGCATGCGAGTATCACTCGTCAGCGTAGCAAAAGGAAGGGCGAGGATACAAATGTATTAATAAATGGAGACGAAGCAGGCTGCAGGTCTTCGTTAATTTTATTCTTCAGCTGTTTAACACTGGTTAATTTTTGGCTGAAAACCTGCACGTAAGTGACCACAAAGAATGGTAACTCAGTCGTGGCTTATAATATATCAGTCCACAGACTTTTCTACTATCAGATGTTCCACGAGTATCGGAACAAGTTAGGAAACATACAGATGGCGTATTCTCTCTATTAAGAGACGGGGAGTACGACAAAGGACTTACAGTTTAAAATCTTCAACAAAATCAATCCAAAAATTTCCGCGACTTACGAGACAACAGCACCCAATTCGTCTCTAAGTACTCAGTCACCTTGAAAACCTTTACAGATTCATTTCCCTTTACGGCTATTTGTTTCGCGAGTTTCGCTACAAATGTGCGCAAAAATTAACGAGATTCCTCATGTGTGTTGTCCAGCACTGCCGTCCGATTTCAACCAAAATCTGAATGTGTCGACAAATTTTAGCAAAACTCTCCATCATCCGCAGATATGGACTGACACGTGCTTACAGGCAGACAAGGAGAAGCGCCTTTCAAAGATTCAGAGAGCCATTAGCGGGACGACACGAAATGAATGGCGGGAAGTGGGAACTTCTGACTGTCCCCTGCCTGTTCAAGGTCATAAGGATGAACTTTAACGCACTCACCGCCTGCTGCGTGACCACTGCCGATGACCTTGACCTCCGTGGAGTGATTCCCACATTTTCGCCTCTCATTATCGATTCCACCACTGCCAAACAAAAATAAACAAATAAGCAAGCAACAAACACGTATTATTGGGGCACATTCTTTGTATATTATCCATCGTCCATGTTTTTTTAAAAAAATATATAAAAAATTACGACGTTTCGGACATTGCGTCTGTGTCCGTCTTCAAAGCAAAGCCCAGGGACCTCCAGCAGTGCAGGAAGCAAGCGCCTCTGACACGTCGAGAAACGTCTACCAGAATGCACGGCGGAACATTAATTAAACAGAACTGACGTTTGTAATGGACCAGAAAGAGGATTACACAAATGTCTCATTGCGAGTCTCTGAACAACAGCAGAATTAACGAAGCTCGTCTAAGATTTAAGTCCGTACCGCAAAGAAAACACCGCACTTCACCATTACGAAATCAATTGGTTTAAGGACACTTAGAATCGTACGAAATGCATGAATAAGCTCTGCGGACATGAGTAAGTTACTGTTACGTCAGGTGGTACACGCAGTTACCACTGGGCCTCAAAGACGTATCCTGGATTGCCTGTGTGAAGTTAACAGTTTGCATGTCCCATCTAATTGATGCAGCCTCCAACCTTGTTTCTCGAAGCTTCTACCACTCGTCGGACCGGATTACTTGACTTGATGCTTTGTTCTCTGAACAAAATGGGTCATAATGAAGGCGGTGAGAAAATATCAGGTATTTTTGGAATGAGAATGGGCATGTATCGTACCGCCGTGCTAATTACGACGCTAACAGACAGGAGTAACGTCCATTTAGCAAGGAACACATAAAAAAGCCGCTCTTGAAAAGCTGACAGTCGATCAGGTGGTCAAAAATTGAAGCCCTGCCTGTCCTGAGGCATCCACCGTCTATGTTTAGGTCTCTCAATCTGTCTCTTCCCTACCAATTAATAATTTGTATAAACGTAACAAGCTGCCTCTCCCGTGCGTGCTACATGCCCGACAATCTTATCGACAGAAAGACTCACGTTGTAAGAAATTATTTCACTATAATGTCTGACGGAATATGGCTTAAGTCGCCGTAAAGATTTTTCGACACAAAATTTACTTTCCAAAGAAATTGTACAAATGCTGTACTTTAAATGCGACTCGCAAAGACAACGCTGCATTAAAGTGCATTAGTGTTCATCACAAAGAGCTTAATCGCTGTCAACCTGACGCTACTCAAGTGTTTTACGTACCTCCATCGCCAATGAGACGCATCTGGACGATACACGGGTCCTCGTTGTGTTCCTCGAGGACCGTGTCATCAGTGACGGTCAGGTCCTGCAACATAACAACACAAAAGACACTTAAATTCCCCAACCAAAAAGTAAAAAAAGTATATAAATACTCTCACTGTCCGTGTATTTATTGGTTTAATAGAATGTGGTACCATATTATTTAAACGTCAACTCTTTCCATGTTACAATATTGATTATAAACGAAGACTATGGAAGAAATTTGGTATTTTCGAGGATAAGACACTGTGTTAAGGAAAGCGTGACGTAGCTAGTGTTTGGCGCGAACACAGCGTCTGCAAGGATTACGGAGGCTGAGAGGACCAAGCTCGACGGATGGAGCGTGAGTGAGGAAGCAATCCGATCCTAAAGATCCTATACTCGTCGGGGTCGCAATTCAATGCCGTTGAATTATCACTTGCAGTTTCCAGAGTCAGCTCGTAAGTCTTTCGTTACAGATTACTACGTCAGCTAATTTTCTACCCTTCTTCCATTTTTTGAGTAATCATTCATTTATAAGATTGCTTACATAGACGGAAGTTTTGCTTCGGATGCACCAAATAATTTAATGTTAACTGGTGAATGCGCTTACGAGTATAACCTGTTAATTCCCGTTTCAAAATTAATGTAATTACGAGTCGCCTCGTGTTCTGGGGCGTACAATCAACCACTAATAGCCTTAATCGTTCATTAGCTGTAAGATTAACTCACTAATTGTAAACCCCCTAACATTTAACATCGCTAACACAAAAGTCAGTCACTGAACCGTGTCCTGACTAGCGGCCAGCAACAAAACACAGACACTTCAATGCTACTGGTCCATCTGGTAAAAACTAATTGTCTCCGGCGCTTAATTAAGCATCACGCCATGTACACGCACTGGGAATCATAATTCTCGTGTTCACAAGAGCCACTCCTGAGCCACATGAATCCAATCCGATCCCGTATAAACTGAAGCTACTTCCATTACACAATTCGGTGGGTCGCCATGTTGGTATTAAATGAGATAGCGTACCAGTGGGTTGAAATGCAAGCCGACTTCTATGATAATTAGACAACTGGTTCTAAAAGATGTCAGAGACGCAATAAATTTAAATTACTTAAGTAGGATAAAAGTTAAGTAACGTTTTTTTGGGACAATTCTGTTTGGACAGAAAAGGAATTCTACAAACATTAATCTCCCATAATTCTTTACCTGGCCGTCCACCTAAGAGAGACACGTAAAAAACCCTCTGGCTTCTTGGGGCAAGTTTCCATTACAGAAACTTACTTACACCGCACAAGAATCTCTATTAAAACAAACTTTCGGACTTCAGACTTTTGTTGTTAAAACTTCCTTTAGCTCATTTTTTCGAGGAGGGGATATAGTAGCAGTGGGGGGGGGGGGGTCTAACTTTGTTACTTCTTTCCAGCAGACTGCCAACTTTCAGGAAGTAGATTCAATCTTTGGAGGGTTGAGGGGGTGAATGCGGCCAGTGGTTGCCGAATTGGTACGCAGGACTGACAGGAAATAAAGCCTAGGGTTCGTGATGACCGCCCTTTTTACAGCGCCGTCTGGCAGAAGGGGATGTCATACCAGGGTTTGGGCGACCGTGGTTCGACTCCTGGCAACGACAAGGGATTTTTATATTAGCTCTCGCGTCCAATGACCACAAGGGGTCCTTTCGCCGGGGGCAAAGCTAACCAACATGTCCACTGACTCAAGATTTTAATACGCATTTTTCGGAGCGTAGTCTCTTGGCTGCTGGCTCACTGAGACTGGGGTCTGAAACGTCGTTCGCCCTTGAGTTTCAGAGTTCGTCTGACCCGTTATTCAGAGTCAAACTATGGCACGTGATATAACGAAGAGACAGGAAGAAACATACTTTGAGTAACACCCGGTGAAGAACATTCCTTGAAAAGCGTGTTTCTTTCATTACGGCAATTTATTGTTAGAAAGTTAAATTATTACGATCTGAATCACTGGACCTTTAAAATGCACCTCATATACGTGATTACCTTCACCATCTGAAGCCCTTATCTCACACAAGTAATAGTTAAACATTTAGTCCGTACCGCAAAGAAAATTCCGACTGGTTAATGCTGTTTAATACAAATGACAACTTCGTTCTGAGTTTCGTGTGAAACCCATAAATACAGTAGCAAAATGCAACTTCGCTGATTTTTAAAACAAGTGGTACATATAATTAGCGCCACGTTTTAAAGGCTTAAAAAGTCTCAGATAGACGGGCGGGTAGGTGACAAGAAGGTACGTGGATGAGACGGCAGAACAAGCCGTGTTGTTATATAATTCCGTTCTACGTCTATTCATTTAATAGCAAAGAAACCAACGTTTAATTTCATTTTTTAAAGGCGATCCTGTATAATGAGGCAGTGATGAAATTGCAGTTTCTTTAAGACTGAAATGATTGGTTTTTCACTTGAACGAAAAAGGCGTATAACAGAACCTCTCACACGTTAATCGTGAAAGAGAGTGTAAGGCAGGCAGAATCTACGATAACTGCGGTAACAGAAAAAGTGATAGTGGACACTAGGACTTGAAGGCACACGACAAGTGTTACAATAAATTCCGTCAAAGGCTGACGTGTTAAATCAGAAATAAATTATAATTCGGATGCTTCAAATGCAATAGTTGGTCAGCCTGCATGTAGGTCCTCGTACACGGAAGTATTTGGAGTGTCACAGAATAAAATATACGACTCGTCTTTCTAACATCACAATACGAATTCCACAATGATTCATCAGTTATCATCGCATCCACATTATTTCTTAAACTCCTCCCCAAATTACTACACACAGTATTTTTCATTCGAGTGTCACGAATCGATTCCACGACTAAAAGGAATTAATAATCATTCCCACCACAGACGTTCGCATGCAGTTGAAAGTACCGAGTACCTAACGAGTGACTATGTATCGATTTTCATAATCGATACAAGCAAGCCATCGACCATCAATGTCTGACGAAATTCGATGAACAAAATTGCAATCAGGTGTATTTATTATAACCCGTCTAATTTACTACGCGTTTTTCTTCGTGAACGAAACACAGCGCAGAATTTCAACATCACGTGTGTCTAAATTCACCTTCACTAACTTTTTGTTTCGCCCTTCTTTCTACGCGCCACAGGGATGGGTTGAATTCACAGCCCACTGCCTCATGCATATTCACCAGGCCTCGTCGCCCCTTTATTGTACAACAGAAACCCCCCCCCCCCCCCGCCATTTAAAGAGGCGAGACCTTAATTACACCAGTCTGAGAGAGTGAGAGAGATATGCAGCCCGCACAGCGATGCGTCTTCCTTTCATGCTCTTGAATAGTTTTGGCTCGTGGTGCCCCACCTTCCCCTTCGGAATAACAGCCCCGGGTGGGGGTGGGGGTGGGGTGGGGGGGACTGGAGGTAATAAACAGTCGCCACCAGCCATGGATATCGGATTTTTAAACCATGCCCTCAACCCCAACAAAAAAGAAACAGCCCGTCTGTTAGTTTTAAAATTAAGCAGGCAAGAAGACCTCGGTTTAATTTTGGAACACGGCTGCTTCTGATACTAACACCTCCTCAACTCCGGTCCATGTGTAGGGGGAGGGGGAGGGGTCGCGTCAATATCCCCCCCCCAAAAAAAAACGTAGTTAAAAGAAAGTAAAAGTTTGAAGAGATAATGACAAACATTTTTTTCAGGAGCACATGTGGTCTGCGAACTTCGGTTTATCTCGATTCGAGAATTAACTCCTGAGCAGAAAGTAGGGGAAGAAACAGCTGATCAAGACATTCCTCGTCCGTGAGGAATCGGAACTTAAGAACGCGAATGTTGTTGCCACCTATGGCGCTGCAGTCGCGGGTTCAGAGAGTTCCCGAGTGAGAGAATTTGGGACGATTTAATCCGTCTACAGGCTGTGTGTGAAAACATTCGCTGCAGCAGAATTAATTCTTATCAGACACGCCTCGCTTTTCAGAATTTCTGTGAAATGTAACAGATCTTCTCCACTGAACACTTCAACAACAGACGTCTGCAAATTTACTTGAAGCTTTAACACGTGTCTAGCAACCATAGAAACAATTGTCTCAGATTCAGATATTCAGAAGGCACTTAACTAACTAACTAACCAACCAACCAACTATTTAACTAGATGGCTTAGGGAACCCGAATGTTCATCACCGAATTAATTAATTTAATGGAAAACCAGTCAGCGCAGTCCAATTAATATCTTTACAACCTACTTCTGTGATACTTTTTAATATTATCAGCTAATTTACGGATTATACACAAATTTTACGAAAAATCGTCGTAGTTCGAACTAATGACTGCAATCTCAGTAAACCTAATCGCCAAAGAGAGAATATTTACGTTACGAACATCGGGGTTTGATACACATTAAATTCTAATAAAATAAACGCAATCCTCCAAAAAAAAAGTTAAATAAAAACCAGGAGCACTGGAAACAGAAGCGAAACGTGTGTTCGACACGCGCATTACAGGGCACTATTATAACGCAGGCTGTGGATGGTTCTGAACGGTCGGTGGAGTAAAGCACTTGGGCTAATTTGCGCGAGACGTTCCGATTGCATGCCAAGAACAGAACTCTGAACTCGGCGGCAAGCGAAACGTCCTATCAGCACCGGGAAACAGATATTATCACAAATCAAAAATACTGGCCCCGAAACACATCAATACATTACGAAATCGGCTATTTTAAACAAATATTTAAAGTTCTAAAGCACGAATTGACTTAATCCACTCGATGCGTCAGTCACTTACTTGAAGCAGATACCAAACGGGCTCTTGTGGTCACGATAATTAGCCTTCGGGTTCCATAAAAGCTTGGTAATGTGTTGACTAGATAAGAGATTATCAGCTTCTCAAGGCGTACTCTGCTCCATCGAGTGTCTCACTTCAAAATGTACACAAGACGTGAGCAGGTTGCAAAATGTGGTTTGTTCTAACCAACGAACAAGACCTCAGAACCACGGGAAAAAATCTCCCACAAAATTGTCTCGCGATTACAGCCAGACCGGATTACTTAACGTAACCTCGCAATGAGAAACGAGAGATAATTACATAACGAGGAACTCTGTGATGTATACAATCAAATTTGATCTCCCCGACCAAGCTATTTATTTCGCAAAACAACGCAGAAATTTCACTAAGCATTTCAATTTCCCCGTGTTTTATTCAGCACATTAAGAACAATCGCGGAATTAAAAAAACCCTTCGGTTGATTCAGCGTCTTTAAACAAGCCACAAACTCTCGGCGCTGTGACAAATGTTTCAGTTTACGTGACGGACATCATACTATATAAAAAAAGCATCGCGATGTTGATTGAATGATGGCCCACTAATTGGGGGGAGGGGACACAGAGGTTCAAGGTCACTGTCTGTGTTACGACGTGAATCACTGTGGAACGTGGCCAACACGTGTTCCTGCACCTCTGTCGCTCTCCGGTGGATGCTGGCAGACTCATCTGACCTGCTAGCTCCGTAGGCAGCAGGAACCTGGACCGGATGCAGGGATTTATGTCTCGACCACTCGGCCCTAAACTGCGACGAGGTTCATGGCGCCTCGCCACGTCGCATTCTGAACGAAACAGCTGTAATATCACCGTCATTTATAGCATCACAGTTGCCCCAAACCACATTCTTCTGTGAGCCAGTTGAATCCAGTCGACTCTCTCACATAATACTTCCATAAGATTCGTTTTAATATTATTATTATCCAATCTTGCATCTAACAAGTAGTCTCAAAATCACTTACGATATTTAATTAGGCGCGCAAATCCTAAAGTTGGATCCAAATATTATACCCAGAATTTTGTTTTTATTCTGTGCGCTGTGATACATTCCGGGAAAGATTCCAGACAATGTTTTAATCATATCACGTACGCGTTCCAGACGCTCGTCATTGTGCGATTTTACACACGAAAGCTCTCATACGCGCTGCAAAGCTGGGAACACGAAACCCCTTCGACATGTCATAAATGAGAATTTGCGAGCGGAACGGGTCCTACTCGAAACCCAAAACAACGAAGCGACCTGGAAACACAATCCTCAAACAACATAACCAAACCTAACAATTACCTTAGGTCACTGTTTCACTAACGACGAAAAGTTTGTAAAAGACGGGGGGGGGGGGGGGGAGTGTGAAGCAAGCAAGGGGGAGGAACTCCTAGCTATTAAAAGCATTTGTACAGGATAAGAGAGGGACTTGCATAAGACAACCCGAGCTTTTTCAGTGGCGCCGGCTACTATTACAAAAGAACGGTAAATTCCAGAATACGTCGTGCTCGGTTTCCCACTTACCCTAGTAGCCTCGTTGTAACTGACAATGACGGCGGTGTACCATTGGGTGGTTCCCTCTGCCCTGTACACCTCCACCCGGTAACCCACCAGAACACTGGGTGTGGTCACAAGAATTCTCTGCCCGTCCTGCAACTCAAACCAGCGTTGAACTTCGGCCCTCAGCTCAGGACAGTCTCTCAGCCCGG
Source organism: Zootermopsis nevadensis (assembly GCF_977971745.1). Classification (NCBI taxonomy): domain Eukaryota; kingdom Metazoa; phylum Arthropoda; class Insecta; order Blattodea; family Termopsidae; genus Zootermopsis; species Zootermopsis nevadensis. Next base: position 870,169 of record NW_028259140.1, on the reverse strand, counting down.
GCAATTCGGGGTCCCATTCCTGGAATCAATAAGTGGTCACAATGTCGGCCTTAGCTGATTCTGTGACAACAAAGACAAACAAAAATGCTGGTCTTATTAACCCTTTGAAGCCGAAGATCGTCTGAATATTATTTACGAATTCAGTCCGTACCGCGAAGAAAACACTACACCTCACCATTACGAAAATCAGCTGGTTAACCCTTTGAAGCCGAAGATCGTCTGAATATTATTTACGAATTCAGTCCGTACCGCGAAGAAAACACTACACCTCACCATTACGAAAATCAGCTGGTTAACCCTTTGAAGCCGAAGCTCGTCTTCATAATATTTACGAATTCAGACCGTACCGCGAAGAAAACACTTCACTTAACCATTAGAAGTCGAATCAGGCGGTACCACATAAGATTTAACAAAAGAACATCCCGGTCAAAGCCTTAATCCCAGTGCTTCGCCTTTCATCACCGGATGCAAGGACCTCCGAGAGTGTGAGGCCACGCCATCGCTGTTAAAGTTTCTGGGGGTGAAGCCTGATCCTGATGGCCTTCCTTTTCATGCGATCCATTTATCATGCTGCCATGTCCAGGATAGAGATGCAATATCGATCTGAGTTGCATCTCCATCCTGGACTTGCGCCGACCAAGGCCTGGCTGAAATCACCCGCAGGCAAACGAGGTGGTACGATGTTCATCAGAACAACCAAGGCTGTCCATAAAAAGACGACCACGTCTACCCACTCCGCTAACTTGGGTCTTTCGTGATTTTCCTCAGTTTTAAAGCAAATTCAAGGGTTTAAGTTAAAAGTCACGTTCCCAAATCATGAAGGCCTCCAGCCAAAATCGATGCCAACATTTTTGGGTTTAAATCCACCTCACAAGGGACAATTTCCCACCTGATGATGGGGACAGGTGTGGATGGTCCTTGAAACATCGGCGAGTTCTTATCATTTCAGACGGCTGATGGCCCGAGAAAATGTTTTTTTATACGAAAGCTGAGTTCGTTTACTGGTAAACAACAATACAAGAGCTTCTGTCACAAATTGTGCGCTGTTAAAGGCTAGTTAATGATGTTGGTGGCGGAGGACATCGCCTGGCGTAAGCAACTCTGTTTACATTCCGAACACGAGTCTTGTAGTTCGCCGTAACCACCAAACAACCTAACAGAAGCCGAGCTCAAAAGCCAAAGTCCATACAACAGCGAACAAAGCGAAGCAATGGGACCGGGGGGAGGGGGGGGAGGGGAGGGTACATGTAACAATAGTTGCATAAGCGAGCTGGTAGTTCTCCCTGGTCATCAAGGTTATTAACAAAACGGATTCTACTTACGAAAAACAGACGCACATCTGTCACACAAAAAAGCCACTCCGTTCCCACTTCAAAAAGGTCAACCGATCGATTCCCGGTTTATTTAAGGATGTTTACAAATTCAGAGGTTCCTCCGTGAGGGGGTAAAATACTTCACGTAGGGACGATACGACGTTTAAGTCATAACACCTTTACATTTAATTTTCTGTTTATCCAACTACGAAGTCTTATTTCATTTTTGCAGTGATCATCACACAGACATCTTTTAGTACTTCTGAACCCCAACTTATACAAAGGCAAACACAAACTTTAAGAGCCATTTTTTTTAAAAAAAAAAAGACTGCTTGGTAATTTTAGGACAAAGGTGGCTTAAATTAACGGAATCGCGACTGCCGTACATAAATACGCAGTCTTTTGTTTCTTTCTACACGTCCTTCCTGCGATGACACATCAGGTAGCGCCCTAATGTCCATTTGCATAGGAAATGCTCTCACAGGGCACAGATAAAGCCAGGATGGATGCGTACAAACGCATGTGATACGCGCGCAACGCGAAGTAATGAATAATGCACACAAAGGAAGGCGTGGCTTGCTAGTGTTTATATTGGACAGGCCTAGAAACAAGTTTCAGACAATTATCTCATTCGGGCAACACCCATGTCATTGTCTTCAGCGCATTCACACGTACAGGCTGTTCCAAAAAATTAGTTCACCATCAAACCTAAGACGTCTCTGCAGACAGATTCGGTTCAACGGTGATGAGCTGATAACTTATGAAACAGACAGTCAGGCGTTTAATTATTAATGAGAAGAATCCTTCAAAAGTCCAAATGTTTCTACATTTACCACCTGCTTTAAAAATCAATAAATGAGTATTTCCAGACAGTCCATTTTTCGGTTTCTATTCTTAGAACAAGCAACGATTATTTCCTTAAACAGCGTTAACCAATTGATCTTTGTGATGTGGACGTGTTGTGTTTCCTTTGCGGTACGGACTGTATTCTTAACTATTATTCAGACTGGCTTAGGTTTCAACGCTGAAAAAAGAAATTATTCGCGATGTTTATCTTTGGTATTTGAGGAAGGTGTTAACATCTGCAGCTTCAATATTCTCTCACAGACCGGGAGATGATTTTGAAACACAGTGTAGTTCTATGGCGAAACCATAGCAACACGCACGTATTCAATTTGATCTGAGGCAAGTGACACCAGTTTGAAAGCGTCTAATGGCAAGTGATGATGAAGTGAACAGCAAACCGCAGGTTCTCTACAATTACACGTCGCTAGGGAAACAGCACACTTGAGGTAAAGCTCGTATATTCAGACTGTTTGCAAACAGTTGTAATACTTCCTCGACCGCTCACTTTGCGGTTTCCAATCTCTCCCGGGAAATTAATGTTCGGCCATGTTTTTCCATCTTCAATAAAGGCGAAGTTCGGTCCGCGTCGTAACGCCGCGAAGTACAAGGAGAATCTTAATAACATTTACGAATTCAGTCCGGACCGCGAAGAAAACACGACACTTAACCATTGCAAGGATCAACTGGTTGACGCTGTTTAAGGAAATAATCGCTGTTTACACTGAGAATCATACGAAATGCACAAATAAAAGTTGCAGAGTTACCGGTAGCGACGCCTGCGAAATCCCTGGATACTAATCTGCCACGAAAGCAGAATTTTTTATGCGAACGCCTAGAATTTTCTGCATAATTTAAGGCCTGCATAGATGCACATCCTGGATCCTAGTCTTTTGGACATGGCGCCTATATTTATAATAAATTTCCGCAGGACTGAGCAAAGAAATTTTTTCAATCGTGTTAAATTTAAATTTAAATGAAAAAGTATACTCCAAAAACCTCAATACCAAAAAGCGAGCAGAAGAAATGCAAACATGGGAAAAAAAATGCGTTCATTTTACTTTGCTCGTTCAAAGAATCTGCACAGAACACAAAGGCCAGTGCAAAAATTGTGCACTCCTGTTGACCTGGGGGGCGAGAACTCGAAACCCTGAAATCTGAGTTAAACAACGCGATGCTCAGGTCGAAGAAATATAAGAGAAAGATGCAATTACGAAGAAAGTTATACTTGTGGCGACTTTCAGGCATCCCGCACTACTTTGCAGGGGCTAAACACGAGCAAAGAGAATTATCATGTGTCCCCTCGCCGCACACCCAAGCGCCTCTGATCATCTCCTGAGTTCCTTAACAAAGTTCTACTTCGTGGAGAGTTGAACAAGTCCGGAGAGAAGTTACATTAAAGCCTGTGTCATTTGGGGGGAGAGAGGAAAGTCAAGCCTTGGGCCGAAGCTAGTTTTGCGACCTAATCCACGAGATTCCACGAATCATTTTGTCTCTGTAGACTTAAGTCTGGGGAGAAACGTTCCTTAATTCTTTTTAATTAAAATAAAAAAAATAATTCAGAATTAAGATTCTCACTGCAGTGAAACTTTCCATGTCGAGCTGTTCAGTTTCAACGTCGTGTGAACGTTTTAGACAAATATACCTTCACTGTTAGTCCTGACGATGGAGGCAGTATGTTCCCTAGAAACGTTGGTATCTACCTAGAAGTCCACACGGCGTCACGGCCCATAAGGCCAACACAGACAATGTGGCCACTACAGTCTGTCTGTACCCTGCCCACGTGACTGTACATTGAATGTAAGAATGTCACAAACCGGGTGGCTGTGTAGACCTTGCTTCGAGCCCAGGCTCACATTCTGCGGCGACGTTGAATCGAATACAGCAGATTTTATAATTTATCTCCTAACGTATTAACTTCCTGTTAGTAGGATGTCAAAATTGTTAACTTGGCCATCTGACAGAACCGTCATCAGGGATGTTCTTCACTAAGTTAAAATTCGATGTAAGGCCTACTGGCTTGTGCTTGTGATACGTTACAAATGTGAAGAGTGCTCACCTGGAAGGGCTGCAGGCGGGAATAATCGCGGAACGTGAGTTCCCGGTCCAGTAGGAACTCCAGCGGTTGCTGGTTTGAAGCCACGTCCACGGCAGCCACCAGAGGCGTGAAAGACTGCAATGAAGAAGCACGTGTCAGACCTTTTCTGCTAGGAAAGCAAGGACCTACTTGCTAACCTGGCAAAACACTTCCAGAATTCCCGAAGGCGTTTCCTTTTTACTATTTCAAAGAAATTTATACGTGAATCAGACAGACGTTCAACATACACAAAGAGAGAGGAAAACGGGACCTCATCTTTCATCTTCAAAGCTAAGAGACAAAAGACACAAGATACAATTTTTGAATTTCGTTTGTAACGCAACCATTAGGTGTGCCTGAATAAAAAAGCTTCGAAGATCTTGCAACGGAGGTGGTTTTAAAGACGCAGTAGATGTCAATAAGATTTGATTTATGTCTCTGTCTAACAAAATACGAATTTTTTTTATAAAGTTTATCGGCTTCCAAAGCTGAGAAGCTGAGAAGTTGGGAACACTTTGAAACCTGTCCGTTCTTTGATAACACCTGCAGAATAAATGGGAACAAAGCAGTGGGTCCGGAGCTCCCATGTGAAAGAAAGACAGTTTGCGTTCAAAACCAACGGATTTCACGCTCCGGCTGCCCCATTAGTTTACAGTAGTCCCACGCGCAAGAGACGACGCCGACTAACACACGAATATACGTTCAATATTTGAACACACTGGACAGAAGACATTTTCTCGCGGAAAAGTACCGTCATTAAAAAGGAAGAACTGAACAACATTTTCAAACAAACATGTACTGAGCGTCATTTCCACAACGAGATAACTCTGTCAACAAACGGAATGCATTTCACAAAATAAATATATTTACGCAAACACATTTCGCCATTATCGGTATTCGGTGTGAAGACGAACGTGGGACTGAATGCGTCCGTACTTACCAGAGCGGGCCACAGAATGTCAGAGCCGCCTGAAGGGGACAGGGGGTCAACTCGATCTGTCCACACCAAACTGTGCTCCACCAGAAACAGGTGGAAGATGCTGTCCTTGTAGACGCTTATCCATTCTCGCCTGTACCATTCCACACCGTCATATTCAACCAGCACCTGCAGGCAAGCGGGCCTCATGAATGCGCGGAATGCCTCCGGGCATTCTCAGTACTTTAAATAAAGCAGGGTAACTTAAGTAACATAATTTTGCATTACTTAAACACCACGTCGCTTTGCATTAATGCAGATAGGATATTGTGACGCAAAGATAAACAAGGCGGACAATGAAGTAAAGGAATTCGATTTATTACAGACATTTAAATCGGCGAGAGTACAAGAAGGATTATGTTTTAGCCGGTACAAAACTTGCAACACTAATGACTGAACACCAAGGCCGACGGGGTATAGAACAGGCCTACCGATTTCGCGGGTGTACCGTACGAAACACGTGGTCTTTAGTCTCGGTTTGAGGACCAGATAATACGTTTCTGAGAACGAAAAAAGAATAAGAAAGTTTTGGTAACATTAGATCCGAGATATAAAGTTGCGTGACAGGACGACTGATTAGTCCATGCCCTGGCCAAGGTTACCATGGCAACTAAACTGAATCGGTACAGGAGTGGTTCAACGGCATTCTTCAAGGCAAGAGCACGAGAAGGCAGATACAATTACGGGGCATTACAGCAGAACCACATAACTGAAGGAATGCCATTTTCCACACAACAAATATCCGGGAACTACGCGGTCGATCTACCGGCTTTCTGAAGACAAGAGAAAACGGATATCTCATCACGCGAATGCTGACGTAATTAATCAAACAAAATTCACTATTTTAAAAAAACAAATAATTGGGGGGGGGGGTCTGCATTTATACCATATTCTCAGGAGCACTGACATTTCGTATACAACGAAATCTTTCATCTGCCTCGTTCACTAACTGGTAAGAAAACTTCAGAGAGCTCTATTCGAACTATGCCTTGAAGAAGGAGGAAGTATGTTTCTCCGAAACACTTGAATTTACATACAAGTCCGCATGACGTTACAACTCACAACACCAATATCGAAATTTTTACAGCAGTGAGAACCTCAAATTTTCAAAACATCTGAAGTTGTCATACAAATCTCAGATAAATCTACCAAACTGATCGTAAGGGTTCATCCTACAAGGCCATTATAATGCGTAACGATGAAGTGAAATGCGTACGGTAGGCTACGTACTTCAGAAAAAGTGTGAGAGAGGATAGTTTATATAGCTGACCATCGTAATATTAGTACCACTCAGCAGCTTTGTTAACGACAGGTTCGTCCCCGCCACAACAAAATCCAGTAACTAAACTTTATTCAAAAACGTTTTCACATTACCAAGTACCACTTCATGAATGAATTTTGCCCACATCACAAATTTGGTTAGTAAAACAACGGAATCGCGGGTTCAAATCCTGCCCGAGGCAATTATCGGTGTCTTCCTGGGTTCTCCAATGCAGACAAAGACATAATAATGATAGTTGTTTAATTTAACCCTCTGAAGTCCGAAACACATCTAAATATTATTTAAGGATTCAGACCGTACCACAAAGAAAACACTTCACTTCACTTCACCATTACGAAAATCAACTGGTTGACGCTGTTTAAGGAAATGATCGCTGTCTAGAATGAAAACATTCGAGACACACATAAAACAAACTGTAGGGATGCCGATTGTTAAAGCAGGTGGTAAATAGAGTTACCATTAGGTTCTAATTGCCTAGAACCGTTGCTCTGCTGAGCGAAACATCAGAAAAGGATGCTCACAGACTGAGATATTCACTGTTTTTGTTGGCTTCAAATGAAATACCCCTAAGAGTTCGGGTGCTTGAAGAACGTGGTTCGTCTCTATTCGGACCACGAAGCTATTAATTATAACGTGTTTAGCTATTCATTAGACGAGCTGAGCCCGCGGGGAATTCGTACAGAAGAGACGGAACACGGCGGGAGGGCGTGCGGGCGAACAGGGGTTGTTGGGGCGATGACCTACCCGGGCGGCACCGAGTTTCTCAATCTGCTCTGTGAAATCAATGATAAAGTGTGACACACGTGTGCAGAGGTTGGCACTCCTGCTTGTACCGGGGTGGTCCGAGGTTCGATTTTCTGTTCCATTATCCCGAGGTATTTCATTTGATTACATTACAGGATAGTACAGTACTTTAAAATAGGCCATGGCAGCTTTATTTTTATATTTTGGATTGTTTTATTTTATACTTTCGTATGATTCTCACAAGCAACAAACATTACTTCTTTCAGCAGCGTTAACCAGCTGATCTTCGCAATGGTGAAGAATTGTGTTTTCTTTTCGGTACGGACTGAATTCTTAAAAGTCATTTAAAACACCTTCTGCTTCAGAGATTACAGCAATTTGTACCAAGCAAAGCGAATTGTATTATTTGTATCTAGACCGTCAAAGATGATGAGTCACTGTGTATCTATCGTACATCCATACACCAGGGGTGCCCAACCTCTTTTGATTGGCAGGTCAGTAGAGAAGTGATGATGAATAAAATGATGATCTACGATCAAAAACTCACAGAAACATCCAAACTCTGAGAGAAATTCGAACCCACGACCTCTGCGCGTGTTCAGTGCAAGACTGTGAACCTTTGAAATAGGATTAGTAGAATTATTTAATTCAAAATTATGCTCCGTGCATCTTTATAGAAGGATCAACATGTGGACCTAGCGCGTTGTTGATGATGATGATGCGGTTAACCTGCTTACAAAATCAATCACTCGTCACTTCACCTCAATTTGAGCCGGAGCCCTTTCTACTCTGTCCTCACTGTCGGACAAAGGGGACATAAACATAGACGAGAAGATAATATTAAAATGGATCTTTGGGAAATAGGATTGAAAAGTGTGGATTGGGTTCATATGGCTCTGTAGGGACCGGTGGCGGGCTCTTGTGAACATGGTATTAAACTTTCACGCTACATACAAAGCGGGATATTTCTAGTAAATTAATTTAGGTATTATGTCTCCGATGCGAGCTATATATGCCCCAGCCTATTTATAGCCACTGATTCAGCAAACATTTTCTGCACTCGAATTACGTCACTTTGAGTAACAAAGATTCACGTAAAGGAACAAAAGACAAGGATATTACAAAAGTACCATTGAGATTGTGACATATTTAACGAAACAGGCAAGTCTTATAAAGGAATTAACTTAAATGAATACCTTAGGTGCCTTCGTGGCATCCACAATGAATAGGTCACCAGACAAAGACAATTGTTAAATAAACAAGCATCAGGACTGACAATGCACTGGACTGTTATGACACGGAGAGACGAAGCCCGCTTCATCGCTTCAAGCAAACGCCAGAGAACATTCATTTCAGGTGCCACGCGCCCGGCGGATAAAAACTTTCAAACAGCAGTTCGTATTCCACTAATGCACGCAACCTCTCAGATCAACGCGAGGAAGAAAACGTTGCTGACCTCAAAGGGGCAGGCAGGCAGACAGGTGCACAAATGTGTTTGCAGTTATGTGCACTTCCCCGGGGTCTAAATACCACAGGCTGGGTGGGTGGGGGTCATCGCGGATTCTATCCCGAAGAACACGCTGGAAGGGCCCTAGCGCCATCGTGACCAGGAATACGGTCGTCTAGCCAATGATCAGCTGTAACTTTAACAATCGATTACTTGTAAGTTGTAAAAAGGATTTGGGGATCTCATGAAGGCAGGTACGAAGATGGTTGGCTTCCGGGCTCTGTCTTGCACCAGACAACGCGGCGAAACAACCCAGAAGACAGCCATCTTCAAGTTGTTAAATGGCTAATGACATCATTAATTACATTCATCTGTTTAAGCGACTAAAATTCATTAACCAAACGCAACTTGCGGTCTTTAAAGAACAGAATTCGATTTCAAACTAAACAAAAAAGCGGCAAGTTACCTTCGGCATGTTTCTAAGAAAAGGAACATCGCTCGTTGTGTGTCTGAAGTAGAGGAAAGTAATTTATGTCTTTTGAAACTCCTTCATACGTAAAACCGGTATTTCTTCCCGTCTCCATGGTTACCATTTCAAGGAGACGTACAAAGAAAGAGCAGTTGGAGGCGACGGTGGAAAGGGAGGGGGGGGGGGATATGCATTACGTACGGAAAGAATGCTCTCAGTGCAGTAGAAAAAAGAATGAAACTTCGTGGTGGGTCAAGGACGAACATGAAAAACAGTTTTCATTAGCAAAACAGAGCATAGAAATTACTGGTAACGTGAATTACCACAAACAATTAGACGCAAGCTTCTGAACACATGTTTGACGGCATCCTACGTGCTTCAGAGTAGAACGGCTTCACTCATTCAAATGAAACACTTACTTTCCGTTAAGTACAGAAATGTTGGGATCATGGACGGGCCATGTAGCACGCACGGCAGATTAAATACGAGCACACACAAGAACTTTCAGTCGAAAAACCCGAATGAATGACAAAAAACACGCGAGGATAATATTAAGACTGATTTGAAAGAACGTCTGGTTCAGATTAGGGTAAAGTGGAGGGATCTTCCTCAAAGGCAATGAAACTTAGTGTTCCATAAAAGCCGGAATATTTATTCACCAACTCAGCTAGTGTTAGCATCTGACGAAGTGTCGTTAAACAAATACATTGTGGTAATCCCTGATGACGGAAAGAGGACACTTCGATTCATTCGGAATTCTTGATGGAGGCAGTAAGCACCTCTGAAACGTCGGTAACCTTCCACGAGACTACTAACTCCCTGTAGCAGAGCCCGCAGGTCCACCGGCCACGATCCTGAGCCAACTCCATCCATTTACCATCCTCACAGCCTCCCTCCCTAAGATGCATCTTAATATTATCGTCCCATGTCCTTCTTGGCCTGCCCAGCGGTCGTTTTACATAAGGATTTCCTACCAAAATTCTGTATGCATCCCTTGCGTGCTACATGCCCAGCCCAGTAGGTACAGCAGTTGGCAAACAGATTTTGATTTAATGAAGTTCCTTCCCTGAAAATAATGTGTTCAAAGATCAGTCAAACGAGTTCATACATCTGCCGCAAGATAGCACTACCATTCGGACAAGTTATCCATTAGTTACGGCAGGAACAACTAAAAAAACCTAGTTGATGACGTCAACGAAACAAGATGGCTTCTGCAGCGGTGGCCACTCCTCCCACGTTTAAACCACGCCTTTAAAGTTCTTTACGAACTGAATGGAAAACACAAGCCCCGCCTTTCATTTCCCCGTTTCCATGGCGACGACTGGACGCCATTCCACGGCCATTACGAACACCCATGGCAAAACTAATCCATAGTACGACACTTTGACATGGAAGTTGGGGCAATTTTGTGTTTCATTCGAGAACAATTATTTTCATTGCGTCGTATTGCGTGCTCCCCCCCCCCCCCCCCCGGTATGATGAATACACTGTAATGTTTACTATCAGCGTTCCCCCACCACCGCCCAACTGCTTACGGTCGTGATATCATGTTTACTGTTGTGTAACACAGTCTGTTACGAGATACAAAACCAAGGTTGAATCCACCTCTGGACACGATCGGGACTGTACCATCTCCAACCCTAATAATTAATTTGGCTAAAATTTTAATATTATCCCACTAGGACACTCGTAGAAATTGTTGGGTTTCTCGTCCTGTCGCATTCGCTAATAATATGAAAGTCAAAATATTTCTTTCTGTGTACTCTGCAATCACACATTTGCAATATCTGTGTTTCCCCATAAAAATCCCTGGAGATTCCATCCAAACCGTAATCAATGTTCAGCACACAGTAGAACAGCCACTAACTCCCTAATTTATCTGCGTTGCTGTAGCCAACGTGAAACCTAGTTACGGCCATGACGTCATCAACCACGTGGTCAGGGGCCAAGGTGTTCTTGTGACCCTTTCGTCATCTGCATTTTGTCCAGTGACCTTCAGTCGTCTCGCCTTAAGACAAACGCCCACACACATGAACAATTTGGAGGAGAAAACGAAGAAAATTAAACAAGGCAACAGAAAAGAGAGAGACAGAAATCTAGAATAAGAAAGCCTATTGTTATCTTACGACTCTACATCAACTGATGAGGTTATGCAGAGTCGAATAAAATCAGAGACAGTGAACAAAGAACAGGAAAGATGCAGCGGTAGTTCGGGGTCTTTTCTGGGCACTCCCGTGGGCAGTCCGTCCCGGGGCCGAGAAATAAGTGGCGCTGCGTAGGAGACAAAAGAAGATTCTTCACAAAGACTGAGACAGTTCAGTCAATTTCCAATCTGAACTACTTTTCCATCTCAACACGTGACACATCATCTTGGATTATTTCTTCTGACTGTTTCGACTTCAAAAATTTATTCAGGATTCGTCTTCCGTGCTGGACATTGTCCACTGTCTGAGATATATTTGTTTCACGTGACATTTCGGGAGTTGGCTCTACTCCCTGTTCACGTGATTAGTTGTCATTATACTGATCCTTTGTATTTGTTGCCCCCCCTCCCCCCCCCCAAAGAATTACAGCGGGAATATTAAACCCTTTAAAGCCTAATGGTCCATCTGCTTCAACAATCAATAATTCTACTTTCGTGTTTTATGGATTTCGTACGATTCTCACTGTAATCAGCGATTAATTCCTTAAACTGCGTTAAACAGTTGATCTCTCTAATGGTGAAGTGCTGTGTTTTCTTCGCGGTACGGACTGAATTCTTAAATATTAATAAGACGAACTATGATTCTCAGTGTAAACAGCGATTATTTCCTTAAACAGCGTTAACCAGTTGATCTTTGTAATGGTCAAGTGAGGTGTTTTCTTCGCGGTACGGACTGAATTCTTTAAAATAATATTTAGACGAGCTTCGGGCTTCACAGCGTTCGCTGGAAATATACACAAAACAAAGCGATCGGCGTGGGAAGTCGATCCACTTCCAATGTCTAGGCCACTCACACAAACCGCGAGTTTCTAAATTGAGGCCACTACTCACGGGGTATATTTATCACCACCAGAGAGTGTAAGACACTTTTGCTCCTCAAAATAAACGCGCTTCGCTTCCCCGCAAGGTTTGGCTCTTTTAGAACACAGACTGCCTTCATACTCCAGGATATATTAATCCTAGAGGCGATCAGATTTAAAATAAAAATAATAATTTTTCCTTCAAGGATTGTACCGTACAACAGGGGTTGACAAAACACAGCAAACGAGAAAAATTAATCCTGCAACAGTGATGAGACGTTCGTGGTGGACCACAGAATCGAACCTAAGTCCACGAGTCTACATGTAATCCACTTTTCACACTACAAATGCAGCTGTAATAGGATAGTATCGACGTTCGCACAGTTCTATGAAAGCTAGGCCCGTAGATATGATCCAGTCTTGTCTCAATTAGGGGCCCTTTTATTCACAAACAAATTATCACGTTCTGTTTTGTTATTGTCAAAATTGTGACATATAATTAACAAGCCGATTCAGCACAAACTCAACGCCCACACCTTCATCAAATGCTTGTATACACAGAAGTCAGCAGAAATCCACTGGACGCGGCTGACACAGATTTATTTAAGTCTCTTCAGACATTCAGAGGCCCAAATCAGACTCCAGTCCAATGGAACTTCGGGTCCTTTCTCCGAGGTTAACACCTCCATCCATCTATGAAATATTCGCATATGAAACTTGTCTGGGAATTTTAAGGACGATCGAAAACGACATGGCGACTACGCGAAATATTTTGGAGTTTTGAACTTACCTGACGAACTATTTTTAACCTGACGTGTCAAATCTGTATCGCGACATTCTAAACACATCTGGACCTACTCACTCACATATAATGTGAAGGTCTATAAAACCTGGAGCTCAGCGACGTTCGGTAAATATTCTAACATCTTATTAAACATTCAAAATTAATTGAGGTTTACAGTTTAATTAATACGAAGTAATTAAAGGGCGATGTTGGACCAGTAGCAGTTTATGCCACGAATTTTAGACTGCAGTCGTAAGAATAAAGTGTTGTGCATCGATAGAGATCGACATAAATCGACCGTAACGTATTTGAAGGTATTCGCCGCAGGGGACAACAGGAGAGAGAGAGAGAGGAAAAGTCAGGAGTCAGAGGACAGATGGGTGACTAAGCAGACTTTCAAGGCCACTCAGGCGTTTCTACTGAAAAGAGGAGGGGGGGGGGGGGAAGGACCCTCGCGGCAAAATGGTGCCAAATGAGATTCAAACCAGTTACCTCCAGACTACAAACTTGGTGCTTGCCATACGGACTATGTTTCTTCATAGGATATGCAGATAATCATAACGTAACAAAGATGGCTGTCTTTGTGACGTAGCGCCGTGTACTCTGGTAGAAGTTTACCAACGTTTCGGAGGTCCTCGCTGGCTCCATCATCAGGGCGTTGGTAAACGTCTACACGGTGCTACAACCCACAAGACGGCTCAAGAATGTCGGGCTTTTACAGTAACACAAATGTACAACAGTTTATGTAATAACTTTGCATGTTAGGAACACAAACCATAAGACGAACTCCTAACGCCTTTAATGGTTTCCATAGAAACGCGACTTTCATCCGTCGATGCACCTGCCCGCAGACACTTCAACAGGTGTAGATTGTACGAGGCCACAGCCAGCGCACAAAGCCGACGAACGAGGTTTTACTAACAAAGGAATTCTGGGTCGACCCCCGGTGACCTCGCCACTCAAGGTGTGAGCAGTCTTGGACCGCTTGGATCGTGATCTATTTTATGATAACATCCTGCCTGGAGAGTGAAATTACAGCCAAAATCACCACCTGACACTAATATCTACTGTCTTCGGGATACGAACCAATGCACTACGGCGTCCGAGATGCTTACGTTACAGAGTTCAATAATTTAAAGACTTTACATGAATTGTAAGTGGAGTAGATGACAGCTACACCGATTTTCGTCGCAGATAACGATATCTGAACGAATTTAAATTGTTTTAACTCCTGTAAAGTTAAGTACAATGAGATTTTAAAATCGATCCTCTGCTATTCGACGTCTGGGTTACTACACACAGCTACCACCTGGTGGCAGAGGCGAGAAACTACGACAAAGGCAGCGAGGAGTACAAACGTTTGTTTTAAACAATCAAAATTTAACATATCAAATTAAAACAGAAATAACTGAATTACTTTTTAGTATCTCGTTGTTTCCGGGGCCTGGCACTACGTATCTGGATCTCCTTCGACGCTGTAAGTCTCGCAGTTGATCGAGCATCATCAAATATCAATCAGGAGGGACGAACAAGTGGGCTTTGAAGGGTTAGATTATTCCCGGTAGTCACAACGTAACATTGCAGGTGCTGACGTCAGCGGTGGATTGTTGCTTGCTACCAAGATACTGATATGTCCTCTTTAAAGGATCGTTCAGTACCAACACATATTCCCAATTTTTTTATAATGTTTCCCACCAACAATACGAAAGTTGCGAAATGGGGTGACACTTATTTGTATGTTACGAAAACATGCAATATTTTTTAAAGTAAGTTTTTATTTATTTTTTATTAAAATGTTAAACAGAAATAAAGTGACTGAACCATTTTAAAGGAAGTTCTTTCCAGAACTTCGTCTTATTATATCGGGGCCAAGTCTCCGATTCGTTCTTCATCACACAACCAAACACAGCAAGTTCACTCACCTGAGATAAAATACAATCTTTCATCGTTATGCTTAAGTGCAGTCTCTTATGGAGCTACTTATCAGTGCCATTCCTGGCAAATTCTTCCAAAGATATGCCGCCTGTGGGTCGAGGGCGAAGGGTTGATATGTAGAACACGTCAATGAATACGTTAGCGAAACATTTTTACGCACAAATACCTAGTCATGACTCAAGACTGCAATATAACAATATTAAAGTGTCATTCTGTATTAGCGTAATGTATCTGAAACATAATGAGAAGTATTTATTTAAAATTAAATACAGAACACACTAAATATTAAAGAATATAGTGTTTTTTTGTCAACGAGCTCGGTATTAAGGTGACACAGACGTGTTTTCAAGGACGAAACTTAATAACATCACTAAATTATTCTCCCATCTATGCCTTGGTCTCTCAAATAGCCCTTTCCTATCGCAATGTCTGGGATAGGGCAGGAGTTCCATTCGTGGAGTCCGTCATTAGATTAGACTCGGTGAGGTAGGGGTTCGTGCCTTACAGTGACCTCGCGGATTCCACTCTAGGAATCGGTCGGTACAAATGGCGGCTGCACTACGGAACACAGAAATGGAACCGGCGAGCAGAAATGCACAAGTCTGTGCCAACAGTTGCGCCCAAGAATAGTCTAGAATCAAACCAACGCATCAGCTGGCCACCCTCGTAACATTCCACTGCTAAACTGTTTTAACACGCAACATGGTAAGCAGATACGCAACTCACGGCTCTGGAAACATAAGTGGCCCGCCAGATTTGTCCCACGTGCAACATGAGACGAGGCAGATGACAAACGCAAGACTGAGAATGTTAAGCTCACATATAAAATTAATGTCCAAGAAACAGGGCGACCACACAACCCTCAAAGTACACTTACAATAGAGTGGAATGAATTCTTAAGCGGCCTACTTAAATTAAGTGCATAAACGCTGAAATATTCATTTAAAAAGTTTTGCCTTATTTGAACGGCAATGAATGTGTGATTAGGCAGTATGAGAAGAGCGATGCTGACTGCAGTCACTTTCTGCCTCCCGACTCGTATTACAAAACCTGCTCCTTCGCAGACTCTGACTAGGGTTAACGACCTAGTGATACACCACCCGCAGAATCCACAAACAGAAAGAAAATCGAGGGTGGAGGTGGGGGTGGGGTGGGGGGCACTGAAGAAACACGAAACCTCATCTTCACCAGCACGAGGAAAATATTTCAGTTCTCCTCAAAAATAATGTTGGCAACATTAAAATGGATAGCGAATCTTGCCCCATTTCGGGAACTGGTATATTGTCAGGCGTCCAACCCTTTAAAGCCCACTCGCAACCACGTGATAACGCAATTCTCACGAAACGTCGGTCAGTATCTATCAGACATCGCAGAAGACTGCCGTCTTCACATTCGAATTTACATAACTTACTTTTCTGTCCCCGTCGTAACTTTTAATCGCTCCCAAAATGTTGTCCATCTGCTTAAGTTTCCAGAGTACCAAAATAGATCAGCCCCGTTTCTTGTCCGGCGAAGGAATCTATTTACCTGGGCACACAAAATTATTTCTATTTCATCTGACTGAACGCGCAATCTGCCGATTTTCCGAAATGTGATTCGTCCCACACCCACTATGGGTGACGTCATTTCTTCCCTGATCTAGGCGCAGAGGGACAAAACATGACAGAGACCCTACTGACCTTGTTCTGCGAGACCTCTGCGCTGCCAGGAAGATCTCGGTATACCGACACCTGATTTTACGACGAACAGCGTTTGCACATTTCGCTTCGTGTAAGAATATCTCAGAAAACACCACCCCCTTCCCCAAACCTGGCTCCAAGTGGATCAGCCCTTCGCTTCTGTGTCGTCGTCAAATATCTTCCTCATTGTAGCCAACTAATAGCCGAGTAGACTCGTAAGTAGATACCTACGTTTCGCAGAAAAAAAATTCCTCCAACCTCAGGGCTGAAGAGGGATGTCTCAGTTATTACTGTATACGCTCCCGGTTAGCAAATCTGCATTATGTATGTAGTCTAAAGTCAAAAATGAATGTTCGACCAAATCACAAATCACAAATTACGAAGTTCTTAATTGTGTACTTTTCTCGAGTCACTCCACCCCCCACTACGGTCCAAGTATCCACAAACTTTAACGTAACATAACTTGACGTAAAGTACCGCTGATTAACTTAGTCAACAAGAGAATTATACAGTTTAATATCTGAACTGTTGACGATGTCTCAAAAACAGACACGTACATGCGACAAACAGCACTCAACGGCAGCCATGATGGCTGAGTAGGATTCTGTTGGCAAATGCCTCTCTCTTCCTTTGAATATGCAGTTCGCCAGATTTCCAGGAATACATTCGTTGGCTACCTCACGAAAATACTTATGCAGTTGCACAGAGGTCTGTGACCCAAAAACGTTTTCAAGGATATAAAGACCACTATTGTGCAGGGAAAGCTGTGGCTGGCGACTCAGAATTAAATGCATAAAGAATTTTCGAGGAGAAATCTCCTCGAAAATTATTGCTTAGAAGACAGAGGAGAGTAGACGAAAACTTCAGGGCGGTTGAATAATGTTCAATGTTGAATTCTCGACTTTGACATTCAGTAATTCGAAAGACTGAGTCATAGAAATTCATAGTAAGTTTTTGGTAACGAAATTATAAAGCTTGAAAGAAAGAATCGTCATGGAATGATGAAAATTTTTATCGGCCAACTCATTCAAATACGGAAAGCAAAATAATGGTCTACATACGAACTGGCCGATTTTCTTCAAACTGATACGTCACAGGAGGTTCCTTCAACCAGGAACTTCGGGACTTGAGAAGTGCTAAATACTCTCGTACAAATTTAAGTCCCTTCCACTACAAGAAAATAGCACCATGTGAACTGATAATCTATCGATTACTTGCGGCTGGATGTGGAAGCTCATCGCGCGGTGCTGCCTGGGAGTACAGCGGGGTGCGCACCCCGCGCTGCTGTAGGGGGTGTTACGAGTAATAGGAAATGAGGTCAGACTGTTGTAGTACGCCCCACCCCATCGCCACATGTGTTTCATTATCAGCATCCATCATACTGACTGACTCAAATACTACGCAGATCACATGATCGTTCCTTCATCCTCATGGTTTAGGGGAAACCACGTTCTTTTTTCGGAACTCTTACAGAGCCCTGGTCCTGTCAGTCGGTTCCGGACTCCAGTGTTCGTGAAAAATTGTCTCGTGACTCGTGATAAGAGCGTTCAATCTCGTCTTCGTACCAAAGACACGAGGATCAGAGAAGATGAAGCAATATTATCATCACCATCTCATAAACCAACCATCTGAACCCAAAGATCGTCTTAATATTTAAACCAGGGCTGCAGAGCAAATCAAACAGGATGATAGGTGAGGTATCCGATAAGTAGGTGATACAGCAGCAAAAGTAACTTAGTGGTAAAATACGTTAACTTAAGCAAAATTACAGGCCTAGTGGCTTCTTCAACTTTCGATGTCGTGGGAAGTGCCTTTCACGCTTGTCACTTATCTGTATTCTTGATTCATAAAACTCTCATTTCATCTACTGCATTTCACGTTTATTTTTACACAGTTCTGAAAATGAAGTTTGTCCAAATGAGTACACATTTCACGCGCACTGCACAACTTGAAAGGCGAGTGCTTAGAAATGTTAACTGCTCTGGACTGCAAAACCAGGAACTTGTACTATTCGCCAAGTTATGCAGGTGATGATGTCAAAGAAGGTAAGATGGACAAAGCATGTAGAACGTATGACACATAAAAAATCTTAGACAATTTTAGTACGAAAATAAAAACCACTTGTAAGACATACGCTAAGATAAGGGATAATATTAAAATGTATGAGGACAAAGTCCAATGGTGTGCTCTCGTGAATATGGCAATGAACCTTCGGGTTCATTAAAGACAAGGAATTTCTTTATCATCTAAGTGACTAACAACTTGTAAGATTTGAGGTTTTCACAGCGGTGAGTATGAAGATTTCTGTCTTCTGGGTTGTTGCGCTGCGTAGTCTGGTCGATGTTAACCAACGTTTCAGAGGTCATACTGCCTCCATCATCAGGGCGATGAGTATGAAGATTTCTGTCTTCTGGGTTGTTGCGCTGTGTAGTCTGGTCGATGTTTACTAACGTTTCGGAGGTCATACTGCCTCCATCATCAGGGCGATGAGTATGAAGATTTCTGTCTTCTGGGTTGTTGCGCTGTGTAGTCTGGTCGATGTCAACCAACGTTTCAGAGGTCATACTGCCTCCGTCATCGCCCTGATGACGGAGGCAGTATGACCTCCGAAACGTTGGTTAACATCGACCAGACTACACAGCGCAACAACCCAGAAGACAGCAATCTTCGACTAATAACTTCACAAGACTTCTACTCCACGAAGATAATTAGCTACTTGTCAGGTGCTCCGACGTTTGGCGCCTACGAATTAAACGTGAGAGACCCAAAGGCAGATAATTGGAATACCTCTAGCGAGTGCGCTATAAACCGAGTAGTTCCTCAAAACACAGACATTTACTATTGTCACCGGAATTTCATTTATATTGAATGTCCTCACGATGGCTTCCACGGCTCACGAATCGGGGAATTTAAGCAGGGATGACGACATTCAGAGCTCCAAGACACCTCGAAATCAATAATTTTACACTGGCCTGTTCTGAACGAAATAGCACACAGTAAGTTGTTAAAATTTCTGTTCTTCACGATTTAAACCAAAGCCTGTGGTAGTGGCCTGGAGAGACTGTGGGAAAACCAAGGCTGAGGTCTGACACGGGATCTCCCAATATTAAGCAGGAATGCTAACCACTCGACTGCGATGTTCAGTTTATAGTCTAACACCTGCGCGAGGCTTCGTCCTTGTTGGTATCTGGTGGTCTTCTAATTGAGACGAGTTGCATCAAACGGTCTGGTTAGCATGTTCTCAGCGGGCTGAGAGTGACATCATCTTCGACGCATTATAAGATTCGTGAAGTTTCATCGCCAAAAATAAAACAAGACGAGACGCTGTCTGTTTCACGAGCAACACAGCTCACCACGTATTAAACCAAGGGTGGTCAGATGGGCGACACGTGTAGCACAGATGATAAATGCAAAAGTATTCTTTCACAACATCGTTCTTCATCCGTTCCGGTCGAGTACATCACGTGATTCTTCTTAAATATATAATTTCAGAAGACTGCATCGTATTTTCGTGTCTCGTTCATCAAACGCTAGTTACAGGAGAGAAAAAACTGACAGCGTTTTGTAAAATCTCGTCTGTTCTTACTTTACCGATTCACTCTTTGAGTTCCACACATTAAATGGAATTTGAGTGAGATTTCAGGTTCTCATGGCGGTGGGTATAAAGATTGGGCAGTGAAGTGTGGTACATAGTGATGAACGTTTCAGAGGTTTTCTGTCTCTATCATCAGGGCCCATCATCACTGTCCTCATAATGGAGGCAATAATGGATATCCCAGAAGGCCGCCATCTTCATACTCGCTGCCATGAGAAACTGAAATCTCACCACGTATCGACTACCTGTGTTCTCCTTCGTCAGATTTTGCGGATTAGGCAGTCTGGTGCGTCTCACTTCACGATTAATTCTGAAACACTGATTTTTTCGAAACGTAGTTAAATGCCTTGGAAATAGAGCAACCCATCCCAACATACGGCACGAACTCGCAACCTGGTGCACATGGTATAAGACCGCAAGCGCATTTACCACTTAAAGTCCAACGGTAACTATATATACCACCTGCTTTCACTATAAACAACTCTTTATTTTGCCCACAACGTGTTTATGAGTCTCATACGAATCTCACAACGATCGATTATTTCCTTAAACAGCGTTAACCAGTCGATCTCTGTAATGGTGAAGTGCTGTGTTTTCTTCGCGGTACGGACTGAACTATTAACTAGTATTAAGACGGGCTACGGCTCTATGTAATATTACAACCACAGCGATCGGCAGACTTTATCGATTACGACGAAGCATAGTAAATCCCTCTCCAAAGCAACACTGAGTTTGTTGGACTCATATACATATTTTGTTATCGAGTGAACGAGTGTTACTAATTACGCACGGAGATAAGTTTACAAAATTGCCGTATGTTACCACAGCGTAGCGTGACGTAGATTAGTTTCCAAGATAATCCGCCCAGCCTTGGTGGAGGTCAGAGCAATCGCACTCGCCGATAAGAAAGAACACACTTGGTCTTACGTTTGAACATCAATGTACAGGGACTGGACAGGACCTGCTTTGAGGTGCCTTTCCGGCAAATTCCTGGAGCGACTGAGCGAAAGATTATAATCTCACTGAGGACAGAACGTTTCACCGCTGACATCCGAACCGAGAAACTGCCGAGTGTGAAGAGGTCAGTTACACGAAATACGGGACTCGGTAATTCCTCGAAGTGTGACGCAGTCAAAGCTTAAATTTTCTTGTGATGCTGAAATTGGCTGGAAATGTCAATACGACCTTCAAAATATTGTATCAGTAATGTTGTGTATTGATTTACAAGAACGTACTAACCTAAGAGACGTGTTACACTGCTCAATACTTGCAGTGTCTTGAAGCTCGAAACCATGAAAGAATATTTTCATCAAACTTACAGCTGTTTCATTTTATATCTTCTTTGTACTCATTTTTATAGGCCAGTGGTTCGTATCCATTCATCGGTGTGACATTGACCTGTCCTAAAACTCAAGACTTATATTCCATTTTAATTCAAATGCATTTGTTGAACCTTCTTCAGCTGGTACGCGTATTACAGCCAGAATTAAACCTTATCAAAGTAACGTGCACTCGAGAAGCAAGAAAAATGTATATGGCGTATTTAGCCATAGATCGCGCTGCCTTGCCGTTCAAATGGTTCGTCTCGGGCCACGAACACTTGACTTTTAACAGTAGTTCAGCTACTCATAAGATCCAATGCACAGATTAGTTTGTGTAGCGGAAAATACAGATTAATCGAGTAGGAGTTTACAGTTAATTTATGGCGAGTCCTTGCACAAATAAGGCAACAGACTACTTTCGAAATCATACGAGCAGACAAGGCAAAACCTGTTCTTGCAGCAAAGGATAAAACGTTGACAGAGAAAGAGCTCGCAGTCAGTCTCTTGTGGTCTGCAACAAGCGCTCGAATTGGTCCAAATTTCGCTTGAATTAGGCCCCTCCCACCGACCATTAAGGCTCTTAATTCTTATCAAACTATGGATTAAAAGGCGAAGCTACTCCTGGCGCTTAATAAAACATTGCGCTATGAAGATGTACTCGTACGGGAGAGTCGAGGTACAGCTTCCACGCAGTCTAGATCTCTGTACTAGACGGAGATGAGTAGTTAGCTTCGCACTCCGGCCACTTTTGCCCCAGTAGGAGGTTACAAGGTTGGGTGGACACCAGAACCAGTCTGGACGTTGTGACGGAAAAATAATCGCCCGTGTTGGGAATCGAACCCCAATCGTTTAGCCCGTATGTTACGGACAGACAACTAACTAACTAACTAGATGGCTTGGGGAACCCGAAAATTCATCATCGATTTAACCAAAGCCCCCCCCCCCCCCCCACCGGACCCTGTCCTGGGCCAACAAATTCCACTTATAGGCAAAGTAAACTTTTTTTGAATAAAAATTTACTTGGATATTATCCATCGTCTAGTAATAAAACGTAAAAAACGTAAAACGACGTTTCGGAGATGGGGCTCTATCTCCGTCTTTTTTACGTTTTATTACTAGACGATGGATAATATCCAAGTAAATTTTTATTCAATTGACTCTTCACCATCGTCAAGAAGTTTTAGATTTGATAAACTTTTTTTAACAGACGTAAAAATGTTGGAATTTGTAATGAAAATTTCTGCCAGCAACAGACGTTCGTTCGAGAAACGCTGTTCTGCAACAGACAGTCCACTGGAAAAACACGAGATTGCTGGTGAGACGATTACGGTAATATCCTAGGGAAAAAAAAAGCTTTTATTGAAAACAAGAGGCATCTAGGACAGCGAGACAAACTTGGATTGGGATTATAATAAATATGAAGTATTTCCAAGAATCAATCACACCATATTCCAGGCAAACGATGTGACAAGACACAGCCTTGAATTCTTTCAACATTTTACAGCACCAAACCATCGTCACGACATTAAACACTGTCGAAACACCTGCAAACCATCTTAATACGAAAGCCACAAGGACATTAAACTAGCCGACAATGTTTTGTAACAATACGAACTACAGAAACAAGATTACTCGCTCATTTTTAGCAGAAACGGTTCAAACTAAATAAAACGTAACATCTGATGAACCTTACAGTAAACAATACGTTTGTTTCTTTCCGAACCTTGAAGATTGAGGCAGACGTTAGCGGTATTCGGTAGTTCTGCTGATTATTTCACTGTGACGGAATGACAGACTCTTTCCTCTTCCACATTTCGAAATGCAAATAACACTCCCGCACCACGTGACGTTTTCCCGTTATACTGCAGCGTGTAATCCGTCAGCTCTCATTATCACTGAGAAGCACTAAATTTGGAGATGGGCCAACCGAGCGGTCGCACACTCGCATCCAAAAACACGAAAATCGATGGCGGATTAAATTTAACACAATACAAAGGTCGAAATTTCTGGTGTCTACACATAATGGAGACTACACCTCTTTTTAATAAGAGAATGTAACTCGCGGTTAAAAAATTAAACTTTCCGTTTGCGTACGTCTGTGTCAGTCAACAAACAAACAAATATTCAAAATGGTCGAAGCGTGTCGCCATGTAAATAGTACCACAGCTGGTTAACAAAGAAAAATGCTGTAACCAAAAGGGGGAGACGTCCTGCAGACTTTAAGGGAGAACTAATCGGCTGCTTACTGACGTCATACTAAGGCCAAACGAGTTCTATTACGTATAAATACAGGTTCGTTATCTAAGAATCGCAGTAATTTAAAATTTTTGAATACCTTGAACACGTAGGCCTTCATACGATTCGATCAAAAGTAGCTCAATCGTGGGTTTTGACTGATTACGCCGACCGGGCGATCGGGGTAAATGTGACTTTATCCGCCCGTCCCGCTGAGTAGAACAGCATCGCCTTCTCAACGGGGGAATCTCGCAGGGGCGTGGAAGGAGGGCAGGCGTAAGGCCTTGACAAGACAAATGGGATGAGGGGAAATATTCCTGGAAATCGATTCCACATTAGCCGTAAGTCTCCATGACGCGGTATAATACTGAGTCACAACATTGAGTTGCTTCGGGTTGGATGACCGGGGTTCGATTCCCGACAGAATGTACGTTTCTTTTTCAGGACGGTTTTCAGGCTAACCTAACCTAACGCGGAGGTAACCACCAGGTCGTAGTCCTTTGGTCACACTGGATGAAATGAAAATTTCCCTATGACTGAGTTTGATAGATTCCCTTTAAGTGGTGTACGAAATTACACGTGCAGACTTGCTATACGCGTTCACTTCAAGAAACAAGTGCAACAAGAGCTCAGCCGATATGTGCAACGTCGGCTGACATCTATCGTCAACATTCTACACCATATGCGGAAGTCGAGCAGCCAATGACCTCACACCTGTTTGTCGAGACCCGTCGGTCTTTGATTACAAGTTACATAACCTTTCCTTCTTATGCTGATGATACACGAGGGCTTTATAAATCATTCAAGCCCAGAGGTAACTAGACGTGCCACGAATTTTTTCCGTCCGGTAACTCTGAATTATGACCACAGAACGTGTTTATGTGTCCCGTATGTATCTCGAAAGAAACAGCGATTATTTCCTTAAACAGGGTTAAGAAACTGATCTTTGTAATGGTGAAGTGCTGTGTTTTCTTCGCGGTACGGACTGAATTCTTAAAACAAAATGCAAAGGAGGCTAACATAATCAGCCGGGGACGTCTCATTCAGCATACTGATTTTGATACGGGTTTGAAAACCGGGGTTCGAGTCCCGTGTGAGGCAGGAGAGATGTGGGAACAGCCCAGTCTCCTGCCAAAATCTTTGCGTGGATTTTTCTCTGAAATGTGGGGGTGGTATCCATCAGCATAAGAATCACACCACGATTTGAAACAATCGGCCCTGTATGCGTCCAGGTAGTCCACACATGTGGTGGAATGAACGGGTAACAGGGAATGAGAAGGAACGCAAAGAACTGAAACCGCAGAACAAAACAATTTGCCGCCGTACTCAGACTAGGAGAAAGCTAGCGAGGGTGGCGAAGGAGCTTGAAACAAACGTGACTGCTGCTGTTAAGTGAAAGTAACGCCCCCGGATACACTGCAACCCAGCAAGACTCTCCGATGTCACTCAACCCGGGATTTCTGATGACAACTTACACACGAGACGTGGTTCAAACCCAACATTTGTCCTCGTGCTCACAGTAATTAACCTTGGCGTTTCAAAAGAACTGTAATTCTTGATCAT
Organism: Zootermopsis nevadensis; assembly: GCF_977971745.1. NCBI lineage: Eukaryota > Metazoa > Arthropoda > Insecta > Blattodea > Termopsidae > Zootermopsis > Zootermopsis nevadensis. The sequence goes on along the minus strand of NW_028259140.1, from coordinate 844,902 downwards.
CTGAGCGACTATTAGCTTCTCAAAGACTGCTCCGTGGAATGAATATTAGTCGTTCATTCCGCACTAAGAATATCGCATCGCTGACGACATCCACTTGAAACGAAGTACAAGCCGTCGGTTCAACGGTGTCACGGCTTTAATCTGTGTCTGGCTGGTTCGTAATAATTGGATTTCTCTTATATTGCCGTTGTAATTTGCTACTACCCTGTCCTGATTGACGCAATCAAGTTTGAAAATCTAGACACGCAATCTTAATCTTCTACCACGCGAGCGAGGCTTCAAACAAACCCACGACGACCTTCCAGGCTGAATTACAATCATCATCGTCGGCAGTAACCATGGTTACCAGTCGCTCTACCTAAAATTATGCTGTCATGAAATTCATAAAGGAGCAACGATCCCACAAGGCCTGCGCTATTTCTCTGCTTCGCAGATTCAAAATGGCCCACACACGAGCAGAAACTTCCGTGTAAGCCGACAAATATTTACTGATCCTGATGCTCATTAATTGAAATTAACATACGATGGCTGCCTTCTGGGTTCTGGTAGAAGTTTACCGACGTTTCAGACGACCTTGCTGCCTCCATCATCAGGGCGATGAGGTAGGGGTTTTACAGGACGGGTGAAAGTGAATGGCGAAGTTCTCTCTGTGCTTAATTAAGCACTGTGCAGTGACGACTTGTTGGGGTTGGAGGATATAAAGCAGCGTGTCCCTACCAAGAACAGAACACCGGACCTCTTGTCGAGATTAATGAATTAGCACTATTTAAATCCCATAACATGTTAAATTGTAAAGTACAACCCTCCCTAAAAGTTCACCTGTAACAACTCAGGTCCTCAGATGGAGGTGTTTCACATAAAAATTTTCCCGCATTCTTATCGTCGTAGTAAAGTAATTTTGGAAGGAGTTTCCTCATAAAATCACGATGAACAGACGACAGTATTGAAACCGAGAGGGAAAATTAGTGTAGAACACAATGAACGATTCTGAAACCCGGATTTATCTTAACACAAAGAGCGCATTCATTGGCGATGGGTTTCCATGGCAACGCAGCCGAAACCTGGGCCCACACCATAACACAGAGGACTCGGATACCATGCGTCATGTAGGTACCCCGGACCCACAATAGGACGTCGCCTGGCTCGCTGGCTGCCTAGCTGCACGGCTGGGAATGGCCCAGGGGCAGCTTCCCACACAGTCCCTGCACTTCCAACTCTTATTACTCTGATAAGCTCACGTACTCACGGGAATTTCATATGTGAAGGGGCGAGACAAGGAAAGTAGAGCGGTCAGTTTCTAGCTTAGGCCGCATTACTCCTGAGCAGAACTGCTTTATCCGATTAACAGCCTCCGAGGATCCCCTAATTTTAGGGGCCATGAACACGCAGGAACTGATACATGTTTAAACTTTCTCAAACTATTTCCGAATATACTCAGAATATACCCCGAGGAATTCTAGTCTATACCAGTGGTATTCAACCTGGGGTACGCGAAGACATCTTAGGGGGTACGTGAGATTTTAAAAAAAATATTATTTCATGATAACCACTGAATAATCAGTAATGTAATTTATTTAATTTATTTTAGATGTAGATTATATACTACGTATAACTTGAATTATACACCAACAACTTTGGGGGTACAAAGTTGAAGAGAAATTATATCTGGGGGTACGAGAACAAAAAAAAGGTTGAATACCACTGGTCTATGGTAAAGTACGTTTCCCATAATTAAGGCGGATGTCAGTAGCATGCTGACATGCCAACAGTCGTGTCAATGGACGATGAAAGAAGGGTTAACTCCTTGAAACTGAACTCGTAGACATTCAGTTCGAACGTGAAAGAAAACACTCTGTTAATTTTGATCAGATAAATAATAGCTGTTTACTCTGAGAATCATACGAAACCCACAAACTCTGATTATTAAATCGAGTGGTACAAATAGTAACCACTGTGCTTTAAAGGGTTAAATCTACAAGGTCTGGTTCTCGGCAACGCTGAGATGCATCAAGGATATGGAGGAGTTAACTTCTCATATAATTTGCGTGGTTTAAGTGGCACTGAGCTCAAATTCATTTCACTAAGAAAGTATTCATACATTTCCCACATCAGCCGGAACTCATTCTGGTCAGAATCACTCACGCGCGACTCTGCACCGGGCGCGAAAACCGAATTCTGCCTCACATTTGCTTCTGACAAAGCACAAGGCGTCGCTAAACATGGAGTTACCGCCCAGCTTCGACGAGATCCGATCACAAACACCAAGTTCGCGGTGCGCTGTTTATGGGAGCGAGGCGAAAGCCAAACATGAGGACGTTCAATGACCAGCATCGCCTCTCTCTCTGTCTCTCTGCTACACAATCAGTTCCGCTCACTGAGCGCCCTGAAAACAATTGTAACTGTGCGTCTGTTTTGGAAACAAGTAGGCTACGTATTTATATACACAGTTGCCATTTGATCCTGTAGAGGAGGACGACGGAACGGCAGATCCACGCGCCAGTCCGTGCGTTGGCGCCCTGAACGATGAAAATAAACAAAATACGAAGATCTGCTTGTACGGATCGAGGAGACGGCCTCCTGACACTGGAACCTGCGATTGTAAGCCACGAATAAGCTGCTAGGAAAAGCCGACCGACAAGGGGTGGCCCTCCAAGTTGCGGGATTGGGCACGGCGTACCTCAGCGTTACAAAATATTACAAAGGAACTTGTGAGGATTCTTTGGTTGTACTTTTCGCTAATTGTGATCAAATCAAGGATTAAATGGAAAGGGCAGGTAATACGCAATGAACAGATGATAATGCATATAAAAAATACTATATGAGAGACGTAGACAGAGAATAATATTAAAATGTAATTTAATGACGTATGATTTAAGAATGTGGACTCGAGTCATCTGGTTCAAGACAGACATCAGTGGCTGGCTCTCGTGAACGCGGCAATGGAAGTTTGGGTGCCTTCCATAAAAGGCGGAAATAGTTTCACTAGCTTGGAGTACTATTAGCTTCTCTAGGACGATTTTAGTCTAGTCAGATTTAATATAGGCCCTATATCGTGAGCTCAGAAGACGAAGTATTCAACTACAATCGAAACCAGTATGTATCAACTGCTAAGGCTATTCGAATCTATTTACTAGTAGATTTCAAGTGAATGTGTGATTAAATATCTTTAAACAGCTTCCATTACACACTTACAGTTGCATTACTGAGGCGGTAATAATCAATTTATTATTTATTTTCCAAGATTTTGAAGCTTTCATGGCTACTAAATACAATGAGTCGGCATTAGAAGACAGTGAGCTTAGAAAAGTGTCTACTTCGGCTTATGAACCAAGTAGTTCCTATATGAACGTTTGCAGGAACTTAAAAAGAAATTATCGAAAGAAAACCTTGGATTAATTTGATGGGCTACACAAACCATGGAAATAACTGTGCAGAATATCGTTTTAGAGCTCAAGTTTTCCTTTCATTTCATAAAATAACAGACGTTCAATTCTTCTCTCAGACATCGAAATTAAAAGATCACACAGGCCTTAATTAAGGTGGCCAAATGCGTTAATGTCCCGTAGTTTCTTCAGAAACACCCCCCCCCCCCCACAGGATGCTGTTCGGAGGGGCATGCACTCCAGACTTAGCGCACATGGCACATGATACTGGGGCGAGTGACTCATTGACCTACATGCAAAAATGCAGTCTTCTCGCGTCTCTCTCAAGATGGCGAGCAGCCCTCTCGGCGTTACAGAGTAAACACACGAAATACGAACCTCGGCCTATTTCTGGTTACTAAAAAACGTCGTAATTTGAACGAATCGACTCATGATCAAAGAAGTGGCGTGTTAAAAATATATTTAACGTAATAAATATATCAAACAGGTTCGAAAATATATTCGAAAGACGGCACTCATAGAATATTAAATGAGCGCTAATGCCGGATCTATTTATTAAATGAATAAGAATGAGGGTCTTCATTGGTTATTTGAGGAAATCGGAAAACAAAATTCTTTAGCAGATTTTTTATGCTTCTAGATGCTTGATAAACAACATTTTAAAAATAACTCTGTTCATCCATTGCGAAATTAATAGCACTAATCCTTTTAATATCAAAAACGGTCGAACGCATGACATTTTTCGTGGTTCTCCCCCAGTCACTCCAGGCGAATGTGTGGACATTTGCTTAGATTAGGCTAAGGCCACTTCCTTCCACATCCTTTCCAAATTATTACCTGCCTTATCATCCGATGTTACACAATCTGAGTAACTTGGACGCGTTTTTAATTAACCAAGAATTAATTAATACTTAAGAATAAAACAGTTTCTAACTGAAGAAAACCTAGGCGGACTGAATCCATCTCTCGTCACAAAATACAGGAAGCCGTCATATGATAAAAATTACCAATACACGGGGACGGGTCCTCGTACTCTGTAAAGCACGGCCCGAATTTTCGGCTACAAGGTTCAGAGTAACAACACATAACGTCAAAGTTCAATAACCCGTATTCCACGCAACTGCATTGAACTTGGAGTTTTCAACGCGTGAGAAATCTAATTAATTCCAAAGCAATAAGTTAAACGTAATTAGTCGTCTTTAGACCAATTACAGATTACGCAAGAGACAGCAACGTTCTCTATTTCCATAATCATAAGAGCAGGAATTTTATCAGAACTGCGTTCAAGATATTTATAGCACGAAATGTTAACAATTTCTTTTCAGTGTCGATCTTGCGTCTGGACGTACATCGTTGGAATTTGTTACCACTCGGGAGGCCAATGGATCAAAGAAACTAGATTATGTATGAATGTCAACTGAATCAAACGGAATACAAGCTCGAAGGGTGAGTTTGGGTTCCATTAAAACTATAAAATTCCATTCACATTTCAACAAGAAGCCGCATTTCAGTTAACATTCTGTTCACGGTCAGCCTAATCTGTAAAATATGCTCAATATTTTATGTGGTTGATTCGCCTTTATTAACACACTTTCATTTGCGACGTGTGAACCCTTTGAAGCACGAAGCTCGTCTAAATAATATTTAAAGAATCCAGTCCGTACCGCGAAGAAAACACAACGCTCTACAATTACAAAGATCAACTGGTTAACGCTGTTTAAGGAAATCATATAATTTATTCTGATAATTAATTAACCATTTAGAGCAGAGACTCTTCAAATAATATTTAAGAATTCAGCCCGTACCGCGAAGAAAACACAACGCTCTACCATTACAAAGATTAAATGGTTAACGCTGTTTAAGGAAATAATATAATTTATTCTGATAATTAATTAACCATTTAGAGCAGAGACTCTTCAAATAATATTTAAGAATTCAGCCCGTACCGCGAAGAAAACACAACGCTCTACCATTACAAAGATCAACTGGTTAACGCTGTTTAAGGAAATCATATAATTTATTCTGATAATTAATTAACCATTTAGAGCAGAGACTCTTCAAATAATATTTAAGAATTCAGCCCGTACCGCGAAGAAAACACAACGCTCTACCATTACAAAGATTAAATGGTTAACGCTGTTTAAGGAAATAATATAATTTATTCTGATAATTAATTAACCATTTAGAGCAGAGACTCTTCAAATAATATTTAAGAATTCAGCCCGTACCGCGAAGAAAACACAACGCTCTACCATTACAAAGATCAACTGGTTAACGCTGTTTAAGGAAATAATATAATTTATTCTGATAATGAATTAACCATTTAGAGCAGAGACTCGTTCAAATAATATTTAAAGAATCCAGTCCGTACCGCGAAGAAAACACAACGCTCTACCATTACAAAGATTAAATGGTTAACGCTGTTTATTCTGAAAATCACACGAAACTCGTAATAAGAAGGAAATCAGAGCTTCTGACTGACGTAAATAATACACAGCTTTAAAGGGTTAATGTAAAAATGTTACAAATACACGTAGCGAAAACAGAAATGTTACAGGTCCTCGGACACGGCGCACGTGACGTCAGACGCAGAGCTACTGATGGTAACGACGGATTTAAAAATCTGAAAGATCTAATCCTTTAGAACCTTAAAAAAAGTAGCGGACAAACGACGTTTTAACTTTGTTTACTTAGAGCCTTGGCAAACACGAACATTTTCCATGAGAAAAATGCAAGTCTAATATTTGCTCAAACCTGACAAAGGGAGATACTATATACGCCTCGCCTCTCGTATGAGTCATGCGTTCAATGTCAGATTTTACTGCGTACTTTCGAGAGTTGCGTGTCTGCGTTTCATTTGTAAAGATTGGACTGAACTGGGTTTAAATGATGTGACGTCTATGAAACAAAACAAGACGCCAGCACTGACAATTCAATGGAGTTGACATTTCATTCTCGCTAAATTCAGAAGTATAATATTAAAATGGATCTTAAGGACTTAGAGATGGAGGGTGTGGATTGGATTCATATGGCTCAGGATAGGGACCAGCTCCTCAAGAACGGTTTTCCTATACGGATTTTTTTTTTAGTTAGTTCGAACTTCAGTTTTTTCCCCACGATTCTCTCTTGTAGCCTCTCCGGTTCAAATTCCGAAGGGAATTTCCCATGTGGCGATGACAGGAGGGGTGGAGGGTAGCAGAAATCTGTCTGCCACGTAGGATTGTGACCACAGCCTCTTTCGTGTTAACAGCGCGACAAATACGGAGCAGTTTCGAGCCGATAACTGTCTTAATTAGTGACGCCAGGGGTTGGTAACTCTCACCGACGCCTTGCTTTATATGCGTATAAAACTGGCTGATCTCCCACCCTGAGGGAAGGTCTAGTGTCTGAAATCAGGGTTTTTACCTAAGAAGGAATAAGTTACAGGGCACTGGAGAAACGTCGATAATGATGTGTTTCATAACTAAAATTCTTTTCAAATGCTATCAGGGCGATCAAACCAAGGAGAATGGTATGGGCAGGACATGTAGAACGAATTAGGAAAATAAATAAATTTAAAAAAATAAATACAAATTTTTAACCCGAAGACTTTAGAGGGCAGGGATCACTTCGGAGAAGGAAGATAATATTAAAATACGTCTCGGAGAAAATGAGGGTGTGGACCGATTAATTTAGCTCAGGTTAAGTACCAGAGGCAAGGGGTCCTGTGAGGACGACAATGAACGTCCAGGATCTTTAGCGACTACTAGTTTCTCAAAATGGATGGTGACTAATGCAGTCAGTCGGAATTTTGAATCTAACCCCGGTAACGTCCGAAAACCTTTCGTATTAACTTGTATATATATTCAGGCAAGACGTAATCTGCGCATAAAAACCCAATCATCAATCAAGAGTCACAAAAGCTTTATCTACAAAAAAAAAAAGGCATTTAAATTACCAAAGTAACAAAGAAAAACTGTCTCGAAGTAAAGAAACGTTACTGAGTAACACAACTTGCGTTGTACTTAATTAGTAGACCCTAGGGGGCAGTCTACATGAGTACTCAAGTAGGCGATATTGAATAATACATTCACGAAACGAAAATACACGGAAATCAATAACTACAACACGCTAATCCTTGAAAGCGGTCGGCGAGTGTTAACAGTGGCCCGTGAATTCTGTTTCCTCTCTTTTCAGAAGACCGAAGACCCTAAAACCTACCAAATACTCTGCTTTTAATCCATCATTTCAATGCCTTTTCAGCATCGAACAATCATCTCGGGCAAAAATGAACTTACGGACAGTTTTACTAAGCTACTCTGTTCCTGATGCCTTCTCGCTGTTCAGACGGAGAATTTGGCGTAAATACGTCTATACGGAAAGGAAGTTTATGTATTGGCTTTATTCTAAATATTATTATAAATGTAATGTAAGGTAAGGTAATGTAAGGTAACCATTGTTGTTTATTTGTTGATAAACAGATGACGTTTCCAAGGTAACATAACAATGAAGTTACACTTTTTCGTTTCCCTTTTTCGTAACATTTTTGCCGATGACCCTAAAATATAGACGTATTTACGTCAAAAAAGGGCTCCACAAATGTCCAAGTTAACAGGGGAAAAAAATTTAATTTACTTTTTCGCATAAGAAACTATTCATCCGTGTCCCTAAAGAATATTCCAGTTATCACACGGAACTGGATCTGAAGCAGGCGCTGCTATATTTTGAATTTTATCTTTCGCTACTTCATATTTTATAACAGTCTCGATGTTAATTTATTACAGATACAAATAAACTATTTGCAAACAAAATCAACAAAGCGTTTGCTGTTGTTTAGATATTTTTAACTTTGTAGGATAATATTAAAAACTGTTGTCGTTTTAACGCTGTTTACGTACTTCAGCACAATTATTATAATCTTGATTTTACAGTATATTTGAGATTGCATTGCATCAAATCGTATTATATATTCTTTAATTACGCGAATTTAATTCTGGACAAGCAATTTTCTAACAGATACTGAACTACAGATAAGATTTATTTTCGTGTTTCGTTAAAAGACAGACAGACAGACAGACACACAAATGACCTTCGTGCTTGAGTTTGCTTCGTGCGAGCAATGCATAAAAACTGGGGGTTCAAGCCTTTTTAAGAAACGACATTCCCAATCGCATTTAGCTAGACTATTTTTCTGTAATTCAAGAATTTCTGAGAACTATCCAGGTTAACCAACTGCTGGTAATCCTTCAAAGAATTAGCCCTAAAACTATATAAAAAAAAAACTTATCAAAAATTCCCTGAAGATGACCGTCTTCTGGAATATCGCATCGAGCAGTCTAGTACAAACTGACCGACGTTTCAGAGGCGTTTACTGCCTCCATCATGAGAGCCCCTTCATGCTAGCCACCGCGAGAACCTAAAATTTCACCAAAAAAAAAATCACCGATTTTTTGGACTGGATTCAGATTTCTCGACAAAGGATCCGGTGTAATGCTTGTGTGAACACGGCAATGGACCTTCGGGTTCCGTAAAAAGCGAGGATTGTTTTCACTATCTCAACCACTGTCAGCTTCTCAAGAAGTGATCCAAGCCTTAACAGCACTGGAGAGATGAAGTTTACGATGGCAGAGTAACATAATTTGTCTATGCAAGGCAGGGTTAAGTGTTTAAGGAGACGGGGAATTATACACGACGAGAAAGAAGGCTCAAGAAGACATGGGTTCTGGAATTACAGCCGAATTTGTGAAGGTGGGAGTACGAACTATGCGTCATACACAGAAATGCTCACTTGAGATCGCGTCTCTACTACCTGGCCTATCAGAAACACGTTCGTTGCGAAAAGTTGCCGTTATATCAAGGACAACGCTGGAGACCTGAGTCCAAGGACCCATCAACTTTTTACGACGAAACTATGCAATCTATAAACGTTACTCTTTCGCGGAGATTCAAAATTACAGTTTTTACGATCGCCCTGATGATGGAGGCGGTAAGCACCTCTGAAAAGTCGGTCAAATACTACCAGACTGCACGGTCCAACATCCCAGAAGAGTCTTTTTCATACTCGTCTCAAAAATAAAACAAAACGAAATTTAAACTCCATCATATAATTTTCAGTACTACTTTTTCACTTGTATACTGATTGTGATAAAGTCTTCTAGAACAACTAGCCCAAAATAATTCCTGATAGCGGTCACGAAAAAGGCCTCCGAAACATACTTCCTCATCGAGTTGCCACTGTTGATCGCTCGAGAGAATTTTATCAGTTTTATCCGCCGTGAAAATTTCATGTCTTATATAGAATATTTATATTTCACTCATATACACAGCAGCGTTGGTTAACGTCTCTATTCCGAAGTTAATATCTGAATAAATTCTTTTTCACTCATTCTTGCGTTCTTGAATGCTCAAGTATAAATACTTTCGTATTAAATTTACAATATGCGAGATTTCAGGTTCTCACTGTTAACCTCAAATGTGACAACACGTTTCCTAACATTCCCTTTACGATATTTCTTTTCTAAGCAAACAGTAGCGAGTAGCCGGATTTTTAAAACCCAGACAAGTGTCACCAGGCCTCATGTGTGGGGGTGCAGTGCACTGGGGTGGGTCACGAATATAGACTGTTGTGTTTTGTTACGTTACATTCTATCGTCAACTATTTCAACATGAAACTGTTAAATGGGCCAATAATGTACTAAGCACAAGTATAATCTGAACTGCGACCGATATGCTTCACGAAACAATTTTACAATATTTTGACTAAATGCATGCATCATTAACATACTACAGATGTAATACTCTCGCAGTGTAAAGACGACGATACGGGCAATCAGTCCGTGGGTTACGTATGCAGGCACGTAATAAACATTTGAACTAAGGCGCCTTGCGTCATGCTTAAATATACGCAACATTAGACCTAATGGCAATGTCGTAAAGCAGAACAATATAAACTGAATGTAAATGTTTATGCTGACTCTGTGTCTTGGATACAATTCTGGCAAGAATTAAAAAACCGTACCTGCAGATCTGGATGAGAACTGTCCTTGTGACTTGCAGCACGTATTACTCCCGCCCTCCAGCCCCACTCGCCGATTTTTCCTAATTTCAGCTTGGTAAATCCACTAACCGAAAGAAAACGTTTACCCACTATTTCTTCTCGGTACTTGTAAGCCATTATATCCACTAGGTACACATTTTCAATTCAAAAACATCACAAATGTCAAACTTTTCTCCACCATCGACTCAAAACACCACAGCACTGTTCCACATCCGCGCATTGATACTTGCGATGAACACTTTCCATTGCTCCGCTAGAGTCCGCTATCAATCAGAGTAGAAAACTTTTATATTCCTGCGCCGCACAGAAAGTAGGTCGTCACCACGTGACCAAAACATTCAGACGTCATACCTTAGTTCAGTATGGCGTCTGTGTGATAGGTTGTGAGTACTTGGTTGTGCGATATAGTAACTATTAATTGGTATAGGTGTGTGGTAGAATATTAAATTCAGAAAATATGATATCCTCTATTGTGTCACGCTTAGTAATGTAAGTAGTTTTCATTTCCACATTTATAAAACGTTTGTACATAGATATAAAATTTCAGGCAAGGCGGTTAGGCGTCATATTTTGGCACCAGACACCGAGAGAGGTCATTTCTTATTGTTGTAGTTTTGGTAAATTTGTGGTGATGCATTATACTTTTATGGTATATTATGGCATTTGTAACCTTATTGAGAAACCCAGAATGTCGTCTTGCCCTAGGTTTGTTCCATTAATGGAAATTCGGCGACAGCTGATTCATATTGATTTTCAAGGCTGAAGTTCCATTGCCCCATACTTCGTAAACAGGCTAGTGATCGTTTGTTACCTTTTCGTTGCAACTTCTGTAAAGTGGTGCTTAACTAAAGGTTGTAGTTTAATTTTGTAAATTGTAAATTTTTGTCTTTGTGTTTCTGAATAGTTATTGAAAACCTGTATGTTCTAGAGGTACAGATGATTCATTCTTTCGGCTACTGGTTTAGTTTTTTCATTGTGAATTATATAAACCATATTTTATAGAGCTTATGTATTAGATAATTCAAATTTGTCTTCACTAAGCCTTCACTTCTTTGTATATGTATGGTAAGGTGTGCTGCCATAATGCTAGCTTAAAAGGGCATTGAAATTCGTGGGTTAAAAGCAGACATGTTAAGTTTTTTGGGGGTGAAGTGTTCTTACGTACTTTGTAACAGAATAGGACTTCCACTGAACCAGAATTCTAAAAATTGAGTTTATATTTTTTTACTTAGATAAGAAAACATTCATGTCCCAAGAAAGAAATTATTTGTTGCGTCTAATATTGAGTGCATTGAGATGTACAGTAATGTTAGCTTTGTGTACTGTCATGTGGAGATGGCTAATAATATTATTGTATCTACATGATGCTCCAATATAATGTAATACCAAGAGTCAGTCCATTTTATCAGTAAATCGGAATAGATCTGGTCACATGTTTTTGGTTGATTTGTAATGGTAGCTTAAATCATCCAGCATCCACATTCAGATTGTCTCATTAGCATTTTACTGTTCTTGATGGCTCTTAGAATTTGGTAAGTAAATCTTGGAGATGGTACTTCCGATTTTAGGATCCCTCATCGAAGGCAAAGGCTAGGAAGTATTCGCTATTCCTCATTTATTTAACAGACGTTTCAAACCTCATAGATTATACACTGTAATAAAACTGATTGGTTGGATATTTGTGAATTATCAGTTGCGAAGGTTCCAGTAGATTTGGCGTTTTTTATGTACTATCCCTTTGGAGACTGAGGAAAAGACGGAAAACCTCAGTCAGGGTAACTGGCGATAGGTCCGAGATTCTACCTATGATAGTTGAGAGATTTCTGTGTTTAGGAAATGTTTCCTATAATTTTTGGCCGCTTTTGGAATGTTGAATTATTCCGAATAACTCTGAGGCCCTGTCCATTAGGTGGGGCTCGTTGCACGGGCAAGTAGCAGCAGAATTGGGGCTAAATATAACCAGTGCCTGGGTGATGGTGGGGCAAAGTGCCATGTCTCCTCACGGCGTGTGGTGGTGTAGTCTGATACAACACCCGTGTGACTGCTGTGTCTATTATCAGTGCGTCAAATATTTGCCAGTGACTGTACTTCGTGTTGAATGCGACCCTGAAGTGAATTGTGCAAAAACGGTTAAGAATACTGACTGTTCAGTTGCGATTTTCGGGGAAGAAGTTTTTAATCCTTTCGCGGGAAAGTTGTCTGTAACTGTGCAAAGCAAACAATGGACCCGAGAGCTGAAGATTGTTTTACTAGCAACACCCGAGGATTACTGGCAGGGAAACGGTGCCGAAGAAACTTTTTTTTTTGTCTTTTAAGAAGGACTGCAAATCGGCCGTAATTTTTCACTTGTCACAAAGACAGTTTTCTTTTCCTGCCAACACACGTATTCGTCCATGTTGCCAACTAGCAGCTGTGTCTGGTACTTCATGATTCGTCAGAAGAGCGAGTTTTCAAAACAGGCGTGATAGTGCTCCTGGAAGTTGTATGCGGTAGTCGTTAAACAGGCCTGGCGCTGTTTTACGTCCCGTGCAGCTGTCAAGTCAGAATTCGAGGCACTGATCGATATTAGCCTGGAGGCTCGTTCCGTTATTTCTTTCATGAACGCACTGTTACTTGCCGACGTATTCTGGTGTCCTGTTTCTGACAAGTTATTTGTCCATCCTTACCACGACTCCGATAATTAAAATCTTAAGATATTTTCGTTCCCGGTAAGATAAACTAGATCATTCGTGAGCTTGGTGCGATGTCGTCGAAGGTAAAGGTAGACGTCAGAATCACCATATTTTACAGCGACGGAGTTGTGATAGTTGTGTATATTTGAATTTTACAAGAAACCCCCCCCCCCCCCAAATTTATGTTATACTCTTTTATTTCACTGTTTTGGAAATTTACAAATCGTGGTCACAGATAACGCTGGATTCTTGAACCGCAGAGAAGTCAGAAACATTTTGCCGTGACCGTTGCCAGAGACGTGTTTGAATCTGACAGTGTTCAGAGTTCCATACGCCGGATAAATTTAGCTTATCAACCGTCTTTAATTGCCGGTCATGACAGCGACAGTGGCCACTGACCGCTGGGCGATAAGCGTGTGCAAGCCCCCTCCGAACAGCTGACTGATTAATCACAATTCTTGCGTTTGAATTTTACTACGCATTGTACTGTGACAAAGAAGCGTCCTCGATAAAGGAAGTGCCTCTTGTTGGGGGGCGGGGGTGGGGTGGGTGGCAGTTATGCAGCGATTGTGATTCAAATCTTGCCCATTGTTATTACCCACACAATTAGAACAAAAATGAATACTCGTGTCAAAGTGCAGTGAAACGCGTATCAGCAGAGAAGTGGTCGTGTGCCTTCGGACATGTTCGTGATGTCATTTTACAAGCTTCGGCGGAAGGACCGAGCGAGTTTAGATTTTTTTTTTAAATATAAAACTAAGTGTTATTGTTGTTACGGCCAGTTACTTTCATTTGCTTGTGACATTAGTCACGACAGTGAAATATGATATTCTTCTTGAAAATCGCATCGCTTGGGCAGCCGAGGGTGTGTTTGTGTGTGTCAGGTGGCAAATGCGACGATTTCTCAGGTGAGTGAGAGCTGGGTCTTGATACAGCCATGTGCCCGCATTCGGGCGTGGCTGGGGTAAGCGAAGTGTCTGATGCTTGTCCCGGGACATCTGCTTGTAGATCTGGTTTCCTGCTGGATTACTGCGTTGGTGGAAGGAGTCGGACCACAGGTGGCAGTAACCACATATTGTCGTCGTATTCTGTAGCATCTTGTTTTTCAGAGGAAATGACCTACATGCGTTTTTATCCGTTTTTCAGACTCATCTTTGGTACCCTCTACCCAGCGTATGCATCGTACAAAGCGGTTAGGACGAAAAATGTGAAGGAATACGTAAGTAGACTTTTTGATTTTTCCCACCCCGAGAACATAATGACACTTTTTAAACACTGTAAATAGTGTGGGAAGCTTTTCTTGTAAATAAACGTCGTGTTTGAAGCCAAAAAGACGATGAGGAACAACTCCCCTTTGTTATTTTTGATTTCCCGGCTGTTTTCATTTGAATCAACATTTCTGATCTTTACGAAAACATCGTGGAAAGAAATCGCAAATTACAACGCAGAAGTGGCTGTGATGAACCGGATGTTGTTTGGCACGAACCATGTTGTCTTGACTAATTGTATGCAAACAAGACAAAAGTAAACGCTGCCTCCACCATCAGGGCCATGATGATAGAGGCAGCAAGGGACCTGTGAAACGTCGGTAAACTTCTTCCATACTACACGTCGCTGCAACCCAGAGGACGGCCATCTTCGGGCTCACGGCCGTGAAAACCTCAAATCCTGTTTAGGGAATCTCGTGATTTATTACCTGAGGAAAGTTTCAGGTGCTCAATGGACAGACTGTACTGAGGAACAAAGGCTTGCGTTTGCACGAGGGGAAATGGGGGTGGGGATGGAATTCTGGGCTTTGGTGACAACGCCTTTGTCGTCTGAAAGGGTTTGTGAGGGTCTACAAGATGTGGACAAAGACCAGGCAACTTTATCCGCCGTATCCCGTTATCTTGTAGTAGCAGAACAGAACGTGCGGTTTCAAATGTGACACGTAACCTGCACTTAACAGGCAGATTTGTTCGTCGAAGCGTGTCGACCACTTCCTCGCAAGGCTAAGCTATTTCCTGTCCCCTCAACCGCCTTTTGTGACAATGTCGGGGTGGCAGGAGAATTTTTTAAGAGAAACAGTGCCACAGAGAGGAATATTTTGACCAACGAGATAGTAGGGTGTTGAGATGGAGAAAATTACGTGTATGGGAGGATAATATTAAAAATAAATAGAGTGTGGATGAGCTCTGGATTGAAACGCCTCAGAATAGGTTTCAATGGCGGGTTATTTTGAACGTGGCGATTACTGTTACAAGTTCCGTAATGTGTAGTTTTTTTTTGTTCAAATGAAAATCTGTCGGCTGATCAGTGATCCTATACCACATAGCTGGTTAACGTTTTCATTTAGACTGTGTTAATGTTTTAAAAAATACTGTTCCTTGTAACACCAATTTAAATAGGTTATTTTTTCTGAAAGATCGAAAAATTAAATTATCCGAGTGGGTGCCTGTTGGCTGGAAAAATTAATCATTTCAGACGTAGCAAATTACAGATGTAATTCTGAAACAGAAAATTATTAATCTTTTTAGCAATATTCGTTCATCGTTAACCGGAGTCTTCTGTGATTTTTAATTCTGCCCAGTAATACGAATAATTTTCATCCTACTCGATCCGTTGTTTGGTGCGTCTGTACCATGATCGCGTGTAATAAAACAGTAAGAGTCAACTTGTAAGACGGTTTTCTGTCTGCTGCCCTTTGGGACCGAATCCAGACTTCGTGTTATAATTAGGCGAAGAACAAGACTCATTATCGAGCAGGGATGTCTGTGTTGGTAGCACTGCTCATATTTAGGCGCACTCGAGACAATAATAGTCCATTTCCTGTAACAGACAACTGACATTGGATCGGTTTCCTGAAAGGCGCGCGGTCATCTGTTCTTGTGGGTGTCTGCAATAGATGAGGAAGGTCTTTTAACAGCAATGCTAATTGGAAGTATTTGATTAAAGTACAGAACTTTCTGGCCAATCGGAATTTCAAATAAACCTGTGAGCGGATTTCCCTTTGTATCAGTTATTTATATGTATATGCGGTTTTAAATCTTCGTACACACTAGGAAATCCTCATTTGCATAATATATTGTTTAAAGAATGGGCTGGAATTTTTTCTTATAATAAAGAAAAAAAACTTGGCCATAGACCCTCAAATAAATATGCAAAACCCCCGCCCCCCCCACAAATATATGCATTTTCATTGGCATTGAATTATGTATGATGTAAAATTGGAGACTGAATTTCTATGTTTCTGGAAATCTCCAGAATTCGTAGTAATATTTCTATATGTGTTTATAGATTTATTGAAGTCTGGCTTGTTTCCAGGTGAAATGGATGATGTACTGGATAGTATTTGCACTTTTCACGTGCGCAGAAACTTTTACAGATGTGTTCCTCAGCTTTTGGTAAGTTATGGCTTCGCTGTCTGCACGATGAATTCAGCTTCTGCTGGTGTATTTTAACAGATGTCTTCAATAACTATTTTTATGTCTTCTTCAGTAACACACTCTATACCAGACATGTTTATCCAATGCACTGCCCCTAGACACTTTTGGAAACCGGCCAAACCGCTATAGAATACAGCGTTCCTTCTCTTCAGTATAGTTCGCTCACTCACGAAGGTATCCACAGAGGTGGAATTAATTTATTGTATTAACAAAAGTATAAAATAAAATTCATGAATAAACAAGATGATAAAAAATTTTCTAAATACATTTTTGGGACCCACAGAACTGCTCACCACTGGTCCATGTCCTAAGCCAGGACTGAGAAGACAAAAACTGTTGTCACTTTTGTCTGTGATGGTAAGCCGGTCCAGTTACCCTCCACTTTCGAGAGAGAAAAAATGTGTGGCGAAAGAAGACAATTTTGCTAGTATTTTTCTTAAATTGGATAACAAATAATTTGTTGGAATGGGGGGTGGGGTGGGGGGAATTAGTGATGTTTGCCGTTTAAACTGATGCCACAGCTACATCTTGTGTTTTTGAGTCTTTATTCTTGTAAATCTTTCAGAAATTAAATCAGCTGTTCAAATTATTTTTTTTTTTACAGGTTTCCATTTTATTACGAGATTAAGATAATCCTGGTGCTGTGGCTTCTTTCTCCAGCTACCAAGGGCTCAAGTATCTTGTACAGGAAGTTCGTTCATCCCATGCTCAGTCGACGTGAACAGGTGAACATGAGTTATAATGTCAGATATTGTAAGACTTGAGGTTCTCACAGCGGTGAATATGAAGATTTCTGTCTTCTGGGTTATTGCGCTGTGTAGTCTGGTTGATGTTAACATCGACCAGACTACACAGCGCAATAACCCAGAAGACAGAAATCTTCATGTCAGATATTGATTTCATATTGAATAACGTAGGCAGTACCAGTGTTGGTCGGAGTTATCGTCCAAAAAGCCAATAATTCTGACTATTATCATACCATCGTCAGAACCCTACGTGATCCGACCGGTGTTCAACGACCACTGGCATCTATCTACAAGTGCGCATGGCGCAACAACCCATAAGACCAACAATGACACATTTTGGTACCGTTCATGAAGTGGTGCTATGTCACTTCATATTCTGAAGCTTATGGCTGCTGTGATGGTTTTATTTATGGTACACATTTGGCACGTGTGAAGGGCGGGTGTCCTCTTATGGGATGATTTTCGTACCGGTGCTCATGGAAGCTTGTCAGTTGGTTCAATACTTGTAAGACGTGTTGTGGCTGTAAGACTGTTTTTCTGACATAAACTAGGAAAATAAGCTAATAAATTTCACTGTGGAATAATGTAAACAATTAAAATTTTATTAATTCACTGTGTAAGATTCTTTCTGCGCGCTGCCACGTGTTTTTGTCGCGCTTCAGATCTCGTCCTTTGCCGCTAGATCTCACGTTGCGACTTATTCATGTTTGTCATGTTGGCAGGAAATTGATGAGTATATAGCAAAAGCAAAGGAGCAGGGTTACCATACGGTGCTGCATCTGGGTACGAAGGGGGTCAACTATGCGACTACGGTGCTTATGCAGACTGCCATCAAGGTGAGTGAAACTCACGGACATCTCAGTTTTTAGTATCTTTTTTTTTAAAGTGATCGTACTCTCAGTTACCGGTACAGCCGTTAACACCTTGAGATGACTTGCTGCTCGCGAACAGATCGCTTCATGTGCGGTGTTTTTTGGTATGGCTATCGAATGCTTAATGTATTATGTGCCAGTTTTTGAAGGACCAGGTCAGCGTTAACAGTTTTCTTTCCCATAGACCGCTGTGTCCCAAACAATGTCTCTCTGTACGTACTTTAACAATTGTAAGACGTACAGAGTAATCATGATCATGATCTGCTGTCGTGACACAAACAACCGTATGTTCTATTCGGTGTTTGGACTCTGTCCATCGTCCACTGTTACAAAAAAGTTAAAAATCTGAGCGATCCAAAGTGTATGTTCCATTGCCACGTGCTGATACATTAAGAATTTCTGACAACCGATTTATTAATGTAGCTAGTTTGGTCAGCATGGTTTGATTAGTTGAGTCGGCTTATTCTGTGGTGCTGTATGTGTTGAATGACAGTTTACGATCTCGTAAAGTAAGCCAGAAAAGTTGTTGGGAGTTTTTTTGTGGTTCATTAGACCGATTTAACTGTTTTTGTTATATATGGATAAGATATGAAAATAATTGAAGGGAAGTAGAATTTGAGGTTCTCACGGCGGTGAGTCTGAAGATGGCTGTCTTCTGGGTCGTAGCGCCACGTCTGGTAGGAGTTTACCAACGTTTCAGAGGTCCTTGCTGCCTCCATTATCAAAACTTCTACCAGACTACAACTCAGAAGACAGCCGTCTTCAACTAAAGAGAATTTCCCTTCCCCGTTCCTCTCGAATGTGTACCGAGATGCATGCAATGACATAATTTCTCTGCTTACTGGTCACGTTCGGAACGGTAGAAGATACGTCCATATCTCTAGGCTGCATATACCAATATGGTCTTAAGTTTTGGCTCTTTTAATAGCATTTAAGTGAATTTATTGTGCTGCTGCTTTCAAATTTTGTTTTCTCTTTTAAACCAGAGTTCATTGTTGGTTTACAAGGTAAGAGTTCAAACTGTGTCATACTTTTTTATATTATTTTATCTCATCTTATTTATTCTAAAGTTCTCGTATGTGATACATATGGAAATTGATCGTAGTTAGATTCTCGTTAAAGGAGATGGTACATCCTACGGTACGCGCAGATATTAAGAGATTGTCATATGTGTGTAAGGAAGTTTCTTTGAAGCGTCAAGTTATAAATTGGTAAAAACTAAAATTCTGCACACTGTAATTTGTAGTGGTTGGAAAAATTATTGTGTATTGACATTTTCTGTTTGAGTGAAAATGTTTGATGTGCATGTTTCAATTCTTTGTTTTGTCATGTGGTTTATTGTGTTCGGCTTTATAAGTACGGTTTCTTCCAAGTAAATGAAGGGGGCAGTTTTAGAAATTCCGTCATCATTGATTTTATAAGCGACTTAAATGTTGGTTGCAATTCAGTGTATTACATCTTTCTTAAACGAGTAGAAAATAAAACATAAAATTTGACCCCATCGCAACCACCACGAGGTTCTGGTTTTAGGTCTCGGTTTGTACAGGTCACATCTGAAAATTAACCAGTGAGGGTTATTGAATATACTTCAGTAAGCAAGACCCAACTTCACATTATACCCTCTAAACACCCCTAAATTTGTTCCAGAATTTAAATGTATTCATTACATAAATGCAACAGGTTTGTACCCTCTTCTGTCTGCTTTAAGATCTGATGAGATTCTTTTTTTTACATATTTTAAATTATAGTAAATAACACCTGTTAATTAAATGGTGAGAGCGACATCACACACTAAACACCTTTAATGATGGTAACAGAAATGGTTTGTGTTGTAAGTATAAACAGCCCAGGATCCTCCTGAGTTTATCCGCATGGCCTCTTATCCCCCAGCATACTAAGCTGTTTATAGATTAGCGAAGTGTGGTAACACGTCACCTCTTGTACACCGATGCCTAGTAACACGCACATCTTTGCTTGTAACCTCACATATGTATGCTCAAAATGGTATCAGTAACGTCACCAATACTAAAATACTAGAAATGAAATTTCAGTCCTTTACACCCCTTTCGGAGCTCCTCGGGGGGGGTTGGTTGCGTTT
Organism: Zootermopsis nevadensis; assembly: GCF_977971745.1. Taxonomy (NCBI): domain Eukaryota; kingdom Metazoa; phylum Arthropoda; class Insecta; order Blattodea; family Termopsidae; genus Zootermopsis; species Zootermopsis nevadensis. Next base: position 824,670 of record NW_028259140.1, on the reverse strand, counting down.
TAAAATCTTGAATCTAAAATCCCAACTTACTTTGTAAGTACAAGGATTAGTCGTCTTAACAAATCGACCTCCTTGGTGAGATTTGAGGCTCTCACAGCAGTGAGTATGAAGATGGCTATTTTCTGAGTTGTGCTGTATAGTCTGGTAGAGGTATACCAACATTTCAGAGGTGATTGCCATGATAATGGAGGTGATAAACTTCTACCAGACTACAAGGCGCTCCAACCCAGAAGACAGTCATTTTAAAAGTGTGTGTTCTTTCAGGTAATGGCTCTGCAGTCCTAATAAATAATGTTATTTTCTGGAAATGAACATTACCCTAACAGATTAGAATAAGAGAAATAAACTAATTTTTAACACGACAGATTTAAATTTAACTTTTCTCCCTTTGTGTGATCCAATAATTGCTCCTCGATAACAATAATGATTATCACTGCCAAAATGTTAAAAAAAATTTAATCATACTCTAATATAAAATAACATAAATTTCTACATTGTTTGTATTGTATAAGATTTGATGCATTCATGGGAACTAAATACAATGAAATCCCTTTGGGTGAACAGCTGTGTAAGTTCCAACATTTTGGAGATGGTTTCCAAAACACTGGAATATTATTCCACACTGGCATGGCTGCCTGCTCAAGATGATTTAATTGGTTGCTTCACACACTAATTTTCATTTTGTTGTGTGTGAAGGATTATTACTTTATTGGTGAGAATCGCCATGAAACATCTTGAGTATTGTCCTTGGTTGCACTGTAAACTACTGAAAGATATTCATTACATTTGTTGCATTCTTGTTTGTGTTTTTATTTTTGAAAGCATCGTGACAGTAATCATTTTTCCTGTGTTTCACTGTTGTTAAACAAGGTTATAGAGTAATTTCTTGAAAGTATGAATATTGTTTTCCATATTTTGTTCTGCCTGGTTTGGTTGCTTGTTTGCTTTTGCTTGTTTTGCCTGTACCAAATAACTGATTGAGCTTGTTTAATTCTCTCCTTCCTGCCTGGCTCTCTCCTCGGACCCAGAACATCAGCTTGTCGGCCATATCGTCACATAGCCTCCTTCCTTCGGCACCCCCTAGCCAGTCAGAAATATCAGTGGCCTCCAAGTCACGCTCCCGCACGACATCTGCACCTTCTGAAGAGGGCTTGATTGGGGGCAGCACTGCAGACGGTGCATCCAAGCGACGTTCCAGATCTTTGTGTGAAGCAGATGGCAGAGAGATTTCTGATGAACTTGCTGCTTCTGTATTATCAGATGATTCCACCTATGATTCACCTGACCACACGCCCCTTGAAAAACGCACGGTAAATTCAGCCCCGTCCAATCCCGAATGCAGTCGCACCACGCGGAGTAGGAATGCAAAGAAGTCTACCAAAGCTACCAAAAAGATCTCATAAAGTCTATCCAGTGTTGAAGATTCAATCCCATAACCTGTTGCTAGGTAGAATGTTTTGTTGGGTAAATAGCTCAAAATGAAAAGACTGACTTGTACAAAGACATGTATTTTGAAATGAACCGAGAGAAATTGCTGTGGAATGGTATGTGGATAGTGTGCTGGCATGAGTAATTTATGTTATTTTTAATGTTGTGGCAATTTGTGATTGTTTTGTTTTTTTGATATTCAGCTGTAGATCAGAGACTTACTAATATGTTTAAATATTTACGTTAAATGCCCTGTGTCCATTTGATACAACAGATCGAACGAGAAGCCATTACATGTGCCATATGCAGTTCTTTAAAATTATCTGATAGAAGTTGGAAACTATTTTAGTTACAAATGCTCATATTTTACAGATGTGGTACGGAGGTCAGTAGCAAATTGTTTTAATGATTTGAAGGATGTTTTACACATTGGAAATCCTTTTTTCATGTGTTCCGTTACATTATACATTCGCTTGCCTTGGAATCGATTTCCTTTACTGACGGATTACGATGAAGGCGTTTAAAAATTGTTTGTGCTAATTTTAAGAAGTCTGTAGTTTCGGTTTATTTTTTTTATAATGAATGTGTGCTGTGAAATTGGTGTGTAAATAAAATTTCAGTAGACTTTAACATGCTGTTTTTTTATAATGCTTTCTTACAGATTTATATGTTTTTGAAATGTTTCACAATTCACAGGTCTCTTGTAACTACTCTACAATTTGAATATCATGGTATATTTGATCTTAAAAGTTCCTATTCTGCAAATGTTACTTTTAGTATTTCTGCATCTGACATTAAAGTTTGCCATTCAAGTATTTATCTTCGTGTCAAACTAAATGGTCCATGTTCTGTCTACAGTCACGTGGTTGCATAAAAATTTCAAGATCATAGGTTAAATGGGTGTTGGAATAGACTTACTTGTGTGGAAAATGCAAGAGATTTCTGGAACTGAACATACGTCATAATATATCCACAAGGGCTTATAAGCACAAATGGAAACCTCCTCTTGAATTTATGTTTAGCATGTCAGTGAGATTTTTAATTTAAATTATTCAGCAGATGCAACTGCATTGTAGGTTCCTCAGTTTAAAAATCAAAAGTAAATGTTAAACTAACTTAATACGTACTTCACAAGAAACACAATTAACAGTGCCTCAATATTACTGCTGTTGGAGTCAGCCAAATAAAATAATATGATTTTCTCCATTTCTGTCCATGTTTGACAGAATGAGACAGATACAGCGTGCACATTTAATTCTATTTTGTCCGTGCTGTTATTTTTTTGCTCTGTATACTGACATGTATGGCAGAATGCTAATTCAGTTATACACAGAGTCAATGTGATCACGGCCTACACAATATTCACCCACTGCCAGCCATCACCACCTCATATTTGAAAGTAAATATAATCCTATTCTGTGGGCCCTCCCACATCAGAAGTGGTTTGTTTCATTTACATCTGTCGGATGCATAGAACAAACGATCATAAGTATGCCATTTAAAAATAATCTCAATTCATCTTGAGTATTCTTGCAAAACTGAATATTGTGTGATAAAGTTGATTTTAAGCATGTTTCGTTCATTACTCATGAATTTTCATCTTGTAGAATTGGATGTGCAAATCAGTCATTTCTACATCCGTCAGGGTGCTGTTCATTCCAGCCTCATGAAACTGTGGGCAAAATGGAAAGGATGGTATTTTGAAATCCCCCCTTTGGTAGATAAAGCAGTATAATCTGCTGTGTACTCCTGTTGAAAATGGCATCCTTCCAACTGGTCAGTGTGTAGTTTGTAATAACTACCACAGGTACAGGCAATGGGAAAGTATAAATTTCCTAAAAACATCATCCGGTTCATACTGAGGGAAACGGTGACCTTGGCTAGTTATTGATGTACTGATTATTCATGAAGATGGCTGTCTTCTTGGTCGTAGCACCATGTAGTCTGGTAGACTTGGCACTACAACCCAGAAGACAACCATCTTCGTACTCGTTGCCACGAAAATCTCAAATCAGACTTCATAAATCGAACTACACTTACATCTAAACTAACTTGCATTTTGATGGTCTCATTTCCTCTAAATCAGGTATAAAGATATTTTGTCATGACTGAGTTTCATGAATGAAGTTGCATGCATTTCCTCCACTAAAATTTAATGGTTATAATGTCATGACTCGGTTGCAAAAGCCTTGGTTGTGAGAAAGAGAAGCATCATATGAGGTTATAAGATATGTATCCTACCCCAAACACCCGACAGAAGATGTAACAAAGGCAAAAGAAGATATGGACAGCTGGACAGTTTTAGTCCAACTCCAGGAAGTGGAAGGAAGTTGAGAGCATCAGTGTGCTATGGTACCATGCGAAGGAAGTATCACCTCTGTAACAAGGTTACTGTGGAGATGATAATGTGTACAGTAATGGAGTGGTTTCCTGTTGCCTTCTCCATCGCAGTATCACAACCTGTACAATCAGTGTGTGATTGTCGCCTGTGAATATCTGGTGACGGGCCTTTAGGGAAGTCATTCTTCAATAGCCTCGCCCCAATAATGACATAGCTGCTGCCCTATGCCATCTACCATGACCCTGGTAGAGGGACCCTTGCAGGTTGCTACACCTCGGGTCAAGGGGAACCCGGAGTTCGCGTAGGCAGGGGCACTCACTTCCCCGAAGTAGGATTATCTCTGAAGAGAGTTCCTACCAGCTACCAGAATGCTCCATATACTGCATTATATTAGCCCTTCAAAAATGAAGCTCATTAAAGTAATATTGAAACCATTCAGTTCCTACCTCAAAGAAAATGCAACATGTCTGTCACAAAGATCAACCAGTTAGTGCTGTTTAAGAAAATAATCACTGTTTATTATGACAATTATATGAAACGTATAAAAACATACTGTGTGCAAAATACGGTTACTGATTGTTAATGCAGGAGGTATATGTAGTTACCACTGGTTTAAAGGATTAATTATGTGCGAAGCTATAATTTCTTATATGTAGTAGAGTTACATCAAGGAGAATAAGAAATGTGGGGCATGAGATAGTTTAGAAATGCACACAAATTTGGTTGGAAAACCTGAAGGGAAGAGACCATACAGAAGACCAAGTATACATGGAGGGACAATACCAAAGTCAAAATTAAATAGGATGGTGGGTATGGACTGGATTCATGTGGCTTCGGATAGGAAGCGGGGCTCCTGTGAATATAGCGCTGAATCTTTGGGGTTCCATAAAAGGTGTACAGTTGACTAGCTGAGCAACTATTAACTTCTCAAGAACTCCACTCCATGGAGACAGTTATATGTAACAGAGAGTCATGTATTATAATTGTGAAAACATTGTTTTAAGAGGAAGATATGTGCAGTATCACTGTTTTCCTCTAGTGCCTCACTGGTTCAGAAGATTTTATTCTGTGGTGTAAGTACCAAGACATAAGTATGATCTAATTTTTACATGATTGCCACAATTTACTTTTTCAATATTGTCTTCCTTACAGGGGGGTGGAGGTCTGGTCAATCAACTTCGGAGGAGTTACAGTCTCAGTGACCTCTCGTCGGACAAGGAGTCCGACATGAACCGTAACAGCAAGGCTCTAAAGAATGTACCAGATGAAGACGACATGGAGGAAACAGATGGCTTAGGTGTGTAAGATCATTTAGTTGAATATAGAGTAAACAAACCAACAACTATTAACACTATTATAGACGCTATTGCCATAATAGTGTCTTATTATAGTGTTAATAGTTGTTGGTTTGTTTACTGTATATTCTAATACACTACGCGGTATGCAAAGTTTTAAGATCATTTAGTTGAGCTGATGGACTGTCTTTTATATACCTTACTTCATGATAAACAAGGCAGTGATTAATATACAGGTGTTTCAATTTCAGGAATATTATCTCACATTAACAATTGTAACACTTTTAATCAAGACACATTTACATGTATTTTTGAAGTCTTGGTTATGTTTCAATTATCCTGAAGCAAGAAGAAACACAAAATAATGTGCTTGAGAGGATTGACAGTGGTGGAACATATGTGGCTCACATTCAGGAAGCGTCTGGTTTAAATTCTCGCCATGGAGCAGTTATCCCAGGTTCTGAGTCATATACTACGATAGAATCTTAAGGCAGGCCACGACCACTTCTTCCCTTATCTTTCCCAGCTAATAATCATTTACCACTGTCCTGCCATATTTAGGTCAATGGAGCATAAAGATAACCAAATAAATTTATTTATTTATGTCAAATGGCAGGTACATATTTCATGTTTGACCCATATATTGCCAAGCTTGTAGACCACTTTGCCGTCAGAGACAATAAATACGTAATGTCAAATGACACATGCTACAGTTGCCTGCTGAGTAGTCTTGTGATATTTCAGAATATTTAAAATGTGACTATTGTGCCTGATTTGCAAACTACAGAAATATTGCTGTAAAAATAATCACATATCATTCTACACTAAGTCACTTTTCTTCGTACAATTATTATTTTGAAGATCCCAGAATGTTGAGGCAAAGAGGTTACAGTCCCCGTCGCTCAGCGTCTGGTTCAGGCCGGATGGAGATGTACTTCCCAGAAGTAGATGTGGATGTCCGGCAGCATGGAAGCTCTCGACCAAGGGAACCCAGCATTCCACTCAGGTAAAAATGAGCTTCATTTCTTCCGTGTACAATTCAAACAATCAAGTGAGTTACCTCTGAGTATAGATGTATCACAGATTTGGTCAGGAACAGATGTATGGAGCATTCATTGCAGTTACCTTTATTTATTTGCCACATATATATGTCTCTCATATGAATGTGTCATGATAATTTCACAAACTGTCCTCTTGGTATGTTTGTCTCAAATGTACTGGATAGGATAAGGAAAGCCCATCTTTTCCAAGTTTCATGGAATAAACCACAGACTTTTCTGGCTTTACTTGTCTGTATGTTCCTCAGGTAGTGAAAATATCTCCTCAATCAAGGGAATTTAAGGTTAAGGCTCAACTCACTCCATTGAACCTGGGTGGGCTGTGGTCTAGTCAGTAGCATACTAGCCTAGTATTTGAAAGGTCCTTGAGTTTGACCCAAAGTGATAAAGCAACGAGGCATTGATGAAGTGCTGTTAAATAAACCAAGGGACAGCTGCAACGCTGAAGCATATGAAGAGAGGCATTATGACACCAGCAAAGAGTTCGGTCTTCATGGAAACTGTGTTTTCAGCCATATCCGATCGTCAGAGGACGTAAGTTCTGGCTATTCTAGTGCAGAGCCTCTGTATGCTGGACATCACGTGACTCAATCTGAAGGACTTGCATCAAGCAGGGAACCTCTGGTGAGGACAGCCTCTGTGGGATGTACACGATCTATGAGAACTAAGAGCTTACGTGGAGGATCTGCTGCCAAGAGGGGACCTGTTGCTGAGGTAAGAGCTTTTTATTCATCAGAAATACAGTGTCGCCTCCCCACACAATTATTTATCATGCAGCAATTTTAGTAAGCACATTGGCAACAGGAATAACATAATGTAATAAATGATGAATTAAGACTTCTGGAATACCTTACTCTTCTTCAGATTGACATTTTTAATAATTTTTTTATTCACACTGTGTTTTGGTGAAGCTACAGAGGTATAAAGATCCGTTCCATGACATTATCTTATGAAAATTAGTTTAGTGTTAAGTTTCTGTTTATGTACAGTTCAGTACTTTGCTACAGGCAAGTAAATAGTTTATAAAATTTGAGACGTAAAAATATCCATGTCAAATGTATTGGAGGTGCTAGCACAGCAGTAACAATGTTTCGTTTTTTTTTCTCCTTTCTGTGTTTTTGTTTGAAGGACAGTGAACTATTGGACCCACTAGGTGGTGAAGCAGACCACTGCTATCAAGAGGAGTATTTCTATGACGTATCTTCTTCCTTGTCCTCTCATGCTCCAACACTCATTCCATTTACCATGACAGCCACCGTAAAAAGATCAAACACACCTCTGTCTTCTCTTCCAGAGATTTCATATCCCTCAAATCGAAGTCAAGATCCTTTTCCATCTGAATTGAATGAAATAATGTCAGCTGAAGAACGCTGCATTGACATTTCTGATGCCAAACAAGATTCACCTGATGATGAAGAAGATATGCCCCTATATGATGCAGAATCAGATGAATCTAAAATTCCTAGTAATGGATACTTCCTCACTGAACCTTTAATGAAGGATGACGACCTCGTCTCTGCATCAGTTAGTGACACATCTTTATTCAAGGACGTAACTATGTCATATGCAGACACGACTGCAAATGGTATAATACATGACAGAGCTGATTCATCTTCAGGCTTAGTTCTCTCTAATGAACCACTTACGTCACACTTAAACACAACCAATAACATAGTACCAAATACTAAGCCTGGAAACGTGATTTATGATAAGGCGGGTATTGATTTTGAATCTTCCCAAGAAGCAAACGTCCAGAATTTGGACACTGTCAATGATCCACTGAAACATGTTGAACTTTCTAGTTTGGCACAACTAACAAACACGATTCCAGAAGTTCAAGAGGCTTCAGGTACATCAGCAGTTTCAGATGTTGTTATAAGTGAATCAAAGGGGAAAGATGAGTCTTCAGTTTCAGAACTGAAGGAGACTGGTACTGTGACAGATGAAACACTATCTGTAGTGACTGTACCGCCTCTCACACTTCTTTCTGCAGAATCACTCTCCCTGTACAGTGCAATGGACATCTCTTTTGAATCAAAAAATTCTAAATATGACACTGGAGCTGAGCACTCGAATAATCGTGTTGTTAATAACTCTGATTCAAATTCCAGACATGTGGACACAGACAAACCAACAGCTCGAAACTTTCAAAGTGTTGAACTTGAACGTGACTCTCCAAAATTAGATATAACCTCAATAACATCTGTTGCTATAGATGGATTTGGTCAAACTTTACAAGACCATGATGTAAAGTCTCTTCAAGACCACAGAATTTCTGTGTATGCATCTGTTGAATCTCTGTCCCCACCAGAGCCACCTAGCAGATCCAGTTCACAGGGAAGTTTAAAGAAAGAAGGTAGAGCTGGACGTTACCACAAACGGCCTGCGCCAACACCTCCTCCAAATAACCCTGAATTAAAGAATGAAGACTGGGCTGAAGACCAAAATGAAAATAGCCAGGCTTCAGTCTGGCCTAAAGAACTGGATGAGGACATGCCATCAGCAAAGGATTCAGAGTCGGCTGTCACGGCTCGTCTTGTGTTGAAGCCGGGGGTCGTCAGGTCGTTGGGACCTGATTCTGAAACTAAGGCAGAAGTCTTTGTTTCAAGAACCCCACAAGCAAAACACAAGAAGTCAAAGTCAAAACAGGGAGATTCAGCACTCTCCCGGTTATTTGTACTTCCAAAGAACCAGTTTGGAGGTTTATCATCATTTTTTCCTTTCTGGCATGGGAAGCAGGAGGCTTTTACTTCAGCTGACGCCCAAAATGGGACACCTGAGAGTTCAGACTTCTATAGTTCATCTGGATTACGGAGCAGCAGAAGTTCGGCCTTCATAGCAGTTCATGGAAATACTCTGAATGACTCAGAAAAGGACACGTCTAGAAGTAGTAGTGATGTTAATGTGAAAGAACTGTCCTGTTCCCCTGGGCAGCAACGCCGAGCACCTCTGGCTGATTGGGAATGACTCAATAAGGTCCTACAAAAATCTTACTCATTGAAAAACAAAAATACAGTAGACATCGGTGATATCACAGAGGCATGAGTAGCGAGACATGTTCTTCAGATATCTGTCTACAGATACACATGCATGTATCTGACACCTTCTGCTGTTTTCATCCCATGACTAAATTGACTAAACCCACAGCACTTCCTTCTTTCATCTGTACTTCCATAATCTCTGGAATCTGGATGTCGAACTTCATTCATGGATGCTGAATTGGCCAAGAAATTTCTTGCAGGGATGTATTAGACTGTGCTGTGCCCCAGGCTTAGGGTGTAAAGTGTGTGTGTACTTGTACAAACATAACCCAATTTATTTACAGTAATAACCACCATAGAAGTCATCAGAATACAAGCATTCTGTATCCCTGTAACAGTAACTATGATGTAGATAAATTCCTCTGTAACACTAGAGCTTTGCACCACTGGTATCCAGACATTTTGTTGAGCATGGTTTTGTTGGTCAAATCAGCAATTCCTTACATACTAGAATAACAGTCTGAACTACTGATTTTCCTGCTTTGTATTAATTTACGACATTTTAGTCTGACTAAATGATTTGTATGTGGAACCCTTAATCCTTAATTTTTACTGTACATCTGCATCTAATGTAGGAGCCATGTTTCTATCCAGCATCAAAGAAAACTATTTACTTTTGAAAAAGAATTTATGAATAGACTTTCACCCAATATCTGGTAAAATTATTGTTGTTATAAATAATGTGAAATCAAGGGAAACGGATGCTGTATTATATAATTTTTACATTATATGAATGGGGAGCTTTTGTCAGGTACAAAATAAAATTGGTTTATAATGTGATATACACCAAAGAGTTACATCTTTAGGTAAAGAAAGAGAATGTTTTAATGAAATTATAACCTTCATTTATTTAAATATGGAAACAAATTATTTTTATATGCTCAAATATAAGGCATACCATTAAGTTTCATATGTAGGTAATGAAGAAAATGGTTTTCAAAAAGAAAATTTTTAAATCTTTCAGGTCACAAGTTATGCAACTATTCCAAGAAGTAAGAAGCCCAACAAGAAGAAAATGCAGTGAAGCTTTTCATGTATGAACTTACAGGCATTACAATGAAGTTGGCCTTCTGGCAAAAAATGGAATGACAGTGCAAAGAACATCATACAGCGAACCAAGTTGCAGCAACTACTTGCTTGTTTGCGCCATGAAACATCGCATCATAGAGCAGGGACATCACGTTTGGCCAATTTATTTGCTTTCATAGAAAAACGAAGCAATTAAAGTTTGACAAGAACAAAATATATGCTATTTAGCTGCTTTCTGTCTCAGAGGTGTGCACTGTTGTATTGGCCAAATTAGTGAGGTCCACATAATGATCTCTGACAATTTATTACAAATATTCATACACTCGTATATAAAGGAGAACAAAGCACTGGCTCTTCCTTAGAGGACTGTACCAGGAGTCTATTGTGATCCTGCGTGTATCTCGTTGACGTTTTCAGAAAGCCAAGCTAACCTGATACCTTCCGTCATGCAGTAACACAGTTGCTCACGACTTCATTTGTTGATGGGGCTTCTGTTACCCCTGCTAACTGTCTATCAAATTATTGTTGGTATCAAAGTATGACTGTTGGAAAGAGGCAGACACTAGATTTATGCATGCCTGTAATGGTTAATGTACATTAACACTTATGTGTACAATATTTCTGTATTAAGTTTGGTTCCTGCAGGTAAAATAATACGAAGTAAAGGAGGAAAGGTTTCTTTTGTGTCATATGTGTGCTAGCAAATGCTGGCAAAATCAGTTTATATTATATTTGTATAACATTTTTATTAATTCATAGGACTTTATATTTTCTGTCATTTTAATTTTTGAGAGTTGTAATTTATTTTTCCGTGGCCTAGTCATAAATGGTTCAATAATATGGCTGCTCTCTTTAACCTGTGGACATGCACTGAATGAAATGTTATACCTTACTGATATGAAAAACCATTCAAGAGGAACAAGATAAATTGGATATCTATTTATAAGACTGCAACATGACGAACTGTGAGTTCGAAACAGGTTACCTTTAGCTTTTTCACTGAACTGACTCAACACAATGAGATATATTTTCCAGTCTGGCTGATATTTAAATAATGTATGATTTTTAAGATTTTCTTGTTCTAACCTTAGGAATAAGCCTTGGAAGCATATGGAAACATAATTTAGTTTTTATGACACAAGTTGGCAATTCTTGCACAACTGAAGTACTCTTAGTGAGTTAACTCTGTGATGATTATTTTTGCTGTATTCTGATGTTATTAGTTCTCAGTTCTTAGTCAACATGTGCAATGTGACTTTACCTCCAAGAAAAGGAATGGTTGTCAGGAACTGTGTAACTTGTCTTGCATATTTTGATTTTATAATTACATAAAATATCAAACTGGAAAATTTTCTTTGTATATTTTCTGTTTTATTAGAGTCATACAATATCAGGTTATTCTCTACAACAGTGGAATACTTCAGTTTTTACCTAAATAAAACATTGTGTAAAACAATTACTCCAAAGAAGAAATATGTTATATAATGAACAAAACCCAATGTCCTTATTGACAAGAATATACAAAATCAGCATGACAATGAAACTGCATAACACCAAGATCTTTCACACAGTCAGAATGTGAAATTAGAACATCACTGATTAATAATTAATTAGTTTCCTGAATGTAAAGTTTCATATAGTTCTCACATCACTATTGTACTGAATCAGTATCAGTTTGTGCAGATTTACAACCAACAGACTTATGTCTTCATAAATTTCCAGGTCATCAGCAAATAAGATAAATTTGGAGTGATTCATTTCAGGAGAAAGTTCATTAACCCTTTAAAAAACCAAATGGTTACTGTACACCACATGAGTCAACAATCAGTTAACTTTTCATTTTGTGTTTATGGGCTTCGTGTAATTCTCACAATAAATGGCGATTGTTTACTTAAACAGCATTAACTAGACTGTATTCTCAAATTTTATTTAGATGAGCTTCAACTTCAAAGAGATGATAAAAACAAAAGAGTATGAAGGACTTCACTGAGGGCCTGGCTAAGATCAAAATAAAGAGTCAGACTGTTCATGTGTACAAACAGATAGTGAAACATTTAAATACGTAACTGAATTTATTACCGTACTGTTTCATTTGACAAGAGTATCATACTCTTGTCAAATGAAACACTACGAGTTTAGGTTGGATTTAAAATTCAAGGAAATGTGACTGTATAATACTTGCATGACATTTTGGAGAAATCAACGAATGAACAATAACAAGTTTAATTTGCCAAGTTTTCCATACTGGCATCTAATGATATGACTATTTCCTTCTTTTGACAATTATTTGATCTTATTGCCATGTTATCAATTTTAATCTGACGTTAAAGAGCCTATTTTAAGAATACATCATTGTCTTTCAAGTGTCTTGTTAAAAAGCAGAAATTTCTCTTTTTATGCATTTACAGAGCATTATGAAGATCTTATGATCAATCATGTTACACTTCATTCCTGTCAATCAATTTGAGTGAGCCAGCAACAGTCTTCAACCAGACACAGTAATTTCACAGGTATCACAGAACAAATATTTAACACACCCTTCTTTAGAAGTACAGCATTTCTATAAAATTTACAAGTAAGACAGAAGTGCTTGTCGGTTTTTAAATTAAACCCATGTTAACCCCCATATGTATTACGTGGTTTATTCTTCTCTGTTTGTTGTATATAACCGTATTTCTAAATACATAAATTAAAAAGTGAGACTTAAATATGTTAAATGCTTTTGGTGTTTCAAATTAATGCAGTTTAATGTTTACATCTAAATGGTCATTGTAGTTAGGTTTCCAGAACTATGGAAGCAAAGTGTTAATACAGCCAATGACATTCCAGTATTTTTATGACAATACAAACTTACATTGGCCTGAAGTAATAAAATACAAAAGTTTAAAATAACCCTCTTTAACCGTCAATTTTGTGGTCATATTATTTATATATGTATGCAGAGATGTAGCACCTAAAAACAAATAAATGTTCCACTTCCAAAGGTTATAACTTTTGACCTCTAATACCAGTTTGGTGTCTTGAATCTACAATGTATAAGTTCTATCCTTATTGTTGTTTGAATATTGTAATCATGTTGCAGTTTCTGATAGTTTATTATTACATGCCAAGACCAAGAGATATATATTTATAGCCTGTTTAATGTCAGGCATCAGATAAGTTAAGACTTTTTACAGGATGTTAAACATACTGCCATTACAGGCCACTTGGTTCCTTTGTGAAGTTGTTGAACACAACTGACAATTTTAAATTTCTCTGTTATATTATGTTAACAGCAGAAAAAATAAATGCCTAAATATGGCTGTTATGGACAGACGTTTCTCTGAAGTGTCAGTAATTTATATGATGGGTAAAATGAAGCATTGATGTAAGCAGAGAAAAAGTGTCAAAGAATGCGTGACATGTATTAGTGATATTACTATTGACTTACAACTATGTAAACGGTTTCTTTTGTTTGGTGTGCTATGTGGTTAGAGGATTGTTAAGAATGGAAACTGAATTTGTATTGAATGAGTGTTAAGTTTGATAGATATATTTATAGTTATAGTGAGTAAGATATGAACATGGTATTATTGACACCAGCGTGTTTCTGGCAAATATCCTGTGTTTTCATTTGACAGCTATTTTGTGTTTTTCTAGCGAAACTGTAAATTGATTTCTTTTTCAGTGTCGTCTTTCTTTTGATGAAGGTTTTATAAGCCTGGTGATTATTTTATCACCCAAGTACCCTACAATAATGAAGTATTATTGTACCTTGATTACTGTCTTTTATTTTAAAGAACTATTAAGCTTCGGTGACATCAGAATGGACCAGGTCATATAATAAAAAACTGATTATATTTAGATTTTCTAAATCTCCATTAACATGCTACATATGTTTGTGTGCCTATTCCCGATTCAATTGCAGATATCAGAATTTTACAGCTGATATTGATTAATTTTTAGATGCGTCCGCATCGAAATTTAAGTGATGCACCCATTAACTTTGCACTGTCTGTCTGCTTGAGAAACAAACTGATTTTTGTAATGTTTGATTCTGGGGAGTGTGCTAAAATTTGTCAGTGCATTCCAATTTTGGTTAAAATTGGACACAATAACAGACATTTTATCAGGAGACATACACAAATTTATTTGCACATCTTGAATTTTTTCTCACTGTGCCACTACTGGTGTGCCGTTGCAGTCCTACATACGGATGACCCGTGCCTTCTTTCATTTCACTGAATCTTGTATGTAACGCTTTAAATTCCTGTTAGTCCCAAGTCCATGGAGAATTTGTTATCGAATACCACATATATAGCATTCACTCCATAGGAATTTGTTTCCTTCTGTCTGGGCTTGAGAAGGTATGAAACTATGACAACTGAGAAATGTAAAGGGGAGAACGATATTAAAATTAATCCCAAAGAAGTAGGATGTAAGCATGTGGCCCCATGGAGAGATCTCATGAACACAATACTGAGTTCCATAAAAGACTGGGAATTCCTTGACCTGGGCAGTGACTCAAGGACTCCACTTGTCTCACTCAAAGAACATATGTACCCTGACATCTTACAGGAACAGAGGGCTCTATCACTCAGAAATTAGATTTATTGAAATCCATGGAATAATGTAGTGTACAGTATAGCTCATATTCTTCATTATTGTCCTACTACAGTGTACAAATGAAAGGAACATTAAAGTAATACAGCTGAAGGGTATGAAAGGAAGGGGGTGGGGATGAAGACACAAAATAAATGTTCCCCAGTGAATTTCAACAGGTCTGCTAACCTGTCTGGCAAATAGAAGTCTCTTCAGGAAATCAAATATCAATACCTCAAATCACTGTTTTGATTAAAGGTACATTAAATATAGCCTCCACCTCATTTTATGATTTGCAACATTTTATATGGTGTAGGTTTACACTAACCCTATCCTCACTTAACTAATAACAGAGTTAAAAGACAGAGGTGGGGTCAAATGGGAAGCAGATCAAAAGTAATTCATTAAGAACAATAATAAAGATGGGCTTCTCAATGTTTACTAAAATGAATTTGCCACTTTAAATGGCAAAACGTGATAACTCACTGAAGTCAAAAGCAGCAACAGTTAAATAAATATTATAAAACCCACGTGATAACTGCCAGCAAAGGTCTTTACGAATTTTTTCCAGTCCATATGAAATGGTTCTTTGGTGTAAGAAACCAAACGGAATGGTGCCCAAAATGACGAAGTTAAGTAAACTAGACCCTGCGGACCACTTTAACCGCCGCAGGTGATCCGCAGCGCGCATGAGGCGGCAGAGTTACTTATCAGCAGTGGGTAAAACATTTGGCCTAAAAACAATTTCGAGCGGAAACAGATGATGCAACCACCACCTTAGCAAAGAAAACAAATGCTGCGAGCACACCAACTCTCTGAAAGCGACCGGCTGAGGTCACGCGACAACAGATGAGCAGAAACGTCCGATACTCGGCCGCCATCTTTCGCGTCGGTCACTTGATCATTGATTACATATAGCAAAAAATTAGTAGGTGGTCCCTGCAATATGTCCTTGCCATGGCCGGGTCCAGGTAGGTTATCTATGGCCAGGTCATTATAATTATTATTTCTCCTTATTATTCGTATGTTCACTCATTTTTTTTGTTTAGCTGCTTTGTGATTCATATTTTCGTTCTGTGTCTTGTGTGTTGTAACCAGATAATTTCAAATTCTTAAATTGAGACAGGTATATTTCAAACACTTTGTCTTCTTTGTGTGGTTGATTGAGGATACACATTTGTAATATCCAGTAAAGTTATCAGAAATCTTATTATAGTTCCACCACTCTTCTGTTGATTTTTGTTAACTAACACTCGGGTGTTTGATGGTGAAAAATACAATTGTTGACCTTTGTTTTTGTTCAGCCCTCTAATAATCATATAAGGGAGTTTTTCTTTTGATGCATATATTTAAGCTAAGTTTTCTTTCTGATAACGTTTGTTTGTCAGAACGTTTCTTAACTGGTGTAGTTTGGTTGTCATGTTATTTCCGCATCCCAATATAATAACATTGTAATGACATTTAGGCTTGTTGAGAACTCTATAAATTGTCTGCACACACTAGTTGGTTAAGTGGTGTGTGCAGTACTCTACTGTGCAAAGTTAGTCAAATGTCTGTGACTATTTTGTTCTGAAACTATTTGGTACCGCTCTCTGGACACTTCTTATTTTATTTCCAAAGCCCTGTTTTTGCCTGTGTATGTAGTGCATAAGAAGTATATAACAGAATTATGTTTAATTTGTAAGTTTAGAGCAGGACATTGATATCAAAATAGAAAATGATGTGGATGTTCCGAGTAAAGAAGATTCCACTGACATGAAAATGCATGAGGTTTATGTATCATCAGCATTTTCTACAAAGGAGGCCGAATCTAAGGTAAGCCTTGTTTTCAGCTGATTTTTCTGGTTTGTGTGCATACATGTACATGCCTACGTACATGAACCTATTCACATGTTCATGTTATGTCACACATAACAGGACATCAAATTCAGAGAATGTTTGCAGTTTCATTTACATCAACAACATATTTTTATTAGTTTAAAAGAAACATTTCTGTAGCTTTGTAATTTGTCTCTGTTGTACGTCTTTAGTGGCCCGGTCTTGACACGACACACAAGCTGTACAGTCTGAATTTAATAATATATGTGTGTGTGTTTAATTATTATTTTAATCTACTCATTGATACCATATATGTAATGCAGAGTAACAGAAAATATTTTGAAGCCATTAATTGAATTGGACCTCCAACAAGTATAAGAAAATAAGACCTGTTGGAACATATCAAGCATATGGCTGCATACATTAGGGCAGAGTGGTTTTTGGAACATAGCATCTTCTTGTTATTGTATGTGTGGTGACTTCTGGTTTTCTGTTCATTTCGTTCACCTGTTTTCCCTCCAGCCACAACAACCTTAGTGCACATTCCCAGTTTCACTGTAAATTTATTCAAGATTCCCATTTATGTGTCAAACATTTGATGTCTTCAGTGTTTCAACATCAGCATTACTTTGCATAGCCTAAGTCCCTATAACTTTCATCACATGCATGTCACTTTGATGATGTTCACATGGCTTAAGTACACTTCTGCCATTACAATAATTTCATACAAACAGAATAGCATTGAGATACACCATAATATAGTCAATAAAAATATACTCTGCCACATTTCTTGATTGTGCGTTATGGAACAAAAATAATTAATTTAAACTGTGTCAAGTCTGAATTAATTAGTATCTTATATGAAATGCTCTACTACTCAAAAATAGAGCTTGGATAAAAATGTAATGGTTTAAAGAAAAAGGTCCATATATGGGGATTAAATGCAAGATGCTTGTGTAAGAGGCTGTGTACGTATTACGGCATTAGTGCAGTAAGATGCAGTTGAGCAATGGAAGGTTAATGAGTTTCATTAAGGTGCACAACATGGCAACAGTTTATGGTCTTGAAATTAAGTGAAGAATTATCATGAGCTACCATTTTGTCCTGAAAATAATTAGTGTAAATTTGCAGGCATGCAGTGTTTTAATTCTGAAGTCCTGAAATTATGATATCAGAAGTTTGCAAGTTTCAGTCTGGAACCTGCCACTGTAAATACTCTCTCCTGTTTTGTGTGTGTGTGTTTGGTGCACAAGAAAAGTGCCATCTATCAGAATTATGTTTAATTCATAATTTTACAGCAGGAAATTGATATGATCGAAGTAGAAAATAATGTGGATGTTCTGAGTGAAGAAGATCCCATTGGTTTCAAAACTGACGAGGTTTGCATTCCATCAACATTTTCTGTAAAGAATGCCAAACCCAAGGTAAGCGTTGGTTTCAGCTCATTTCTGTGATTATTATTTGTGTGTGTATGTATGTACATACAAATCTGAACATGCTTAGAGGGCTTTCATTTGCATGAAATGGTTACAAAGAAACAACGTTTCTTCAGCTTAATAATGTTGCAGTTTTGTGCTCTGAACTGGATCACATTGCATGGTTCAAAGTGAATAGTCTATTCATTATCTTCACCTACTAAGTGATAACAATCAGACATAGTTGTAAAGAATGTCTGTTCCATTTCATATAATGAGAGGGAATAGCATTGACTGATTCATGTGTGGTGGTTCTACAGAACTGCACGGATTCACCGAAAGATGTACCTGGTTCAGATAGTGAGACATGTCATGACGGATATCAGGTTGTCTGTGTAAAGACAGAGGATGTCACAGATATAGAAGAGGAAGAGTACCCTGTGCTAATAGCATGTCCAGTAATAAAGGCTGAACCTGAGGTATGTTTATATAATAGAACTGTGATAGAAAGTCGTTTGTATATCGGATATCTGTATTAAACAAAGTGGTATGGAAAGAAGGGCCAGAAAAGAAATTTGACTGTCATCAGCAGTCTGAACTAGCATATCTCGGTGAGAATAAGAAATATGTTCACCACCAAGGTCAGGTGCAGACCTCATACAGAATGACAACTAAATTAACTGATGCCCCAGCACTCAAGGTCTGAGTATGGTATCAAATTAAAGATGTTTCAAGTTCCATGGGCCCCACAACATGTGTATAGTCCGCGACAGTAATCTTGTGACTAGCGTGGTGAGGAGGTGGGGTGAAGGAGGAAAGACAGCATCTGTCTTTAATGCTTCAGACTTCCTGGATTCCTTGCAAACCCCAAGATTACAGTCGCGTACTGTACATACTTCACTGAACAAACGGTTGAGACTAATATTGGCAGTTTATGATTTTTGTGGCATTTGTAGTACATCTTCCGCTATATTCTGGCTGTGTAATGGGATTTGGTAAAAGACAATTCTAATAATGTAATAGCAATTGACATCATGTACACCTTACTTTCAAAGTCATTCTTATTTATTTATAGTCTATTTAACAACACTTTCTAGTAGCATCAAGTCAGTCTTCTTCTCATTATATTTATCATAATTTTCTTTAACAGAGTCCTGTGAATGAACAACAGCTTAAACATGAGGGGCGTTTATTTTCCTGTAATGTGTGCAACAAATCATTCAGTCTGAATAGTCATCTGAAGAGACATCAGCACATACACAGTCGTGAGCGTCCATGTACATCCGATTTGAATAATAAGTCATGCAGCAAGAAGGGTCATCTGAAGAAACGTCAACACAGACACAGAAATGAGCATCCACATTTTTGTGATGTGTGTAATAAATCATTCAGCAGAAAGGGGGACCTGAAAATACATCAACGCATACACAGTGGTGAGCGTCCGTATACCTGTGAGGTGTGCAATAAGTCATTCAGTGTGAGCAGTCGCCTGAAGATACATCAACGCATACATAGTGGAGAGCGGCCACATTCTTGTGGCGTGTGTAACAAATCATTCAGTATAAAGGGGTACCTGAAGATACATCAGCGCATACATAGTGGTGAGCGTCCTTATACCTGTGATGTATGCAATACATCATTCAGTCACAATAGTCGTTTGAAGATTCATCAACGCATACACAGTGGTGAGCGTCCTTATACCTGTGATGTGTGCAATAAATCATTCAGTGAAGGGGGACACCTGAAAACACATCTGCGCATACATAGTGGGGAGCGGCCTTATTCCTGTGATTTGTGTAGTAAGTCATTCAATAGAAAGGAGGACCTGAAGATACATCAGCGCATACACAGTGTACAGCGTCCATATTCCTGTGGTGTGTGTAATAAATCATTCAGTACAAAGAGTGTTCTGAAAACACATCAGCGCACACACAGTGGAGAGCGTCCGTATTCCTGTGATGTGTGTAATAAATCATTCAGTCAAATGGGTGGTCTGAAGGAACATCAACGCATACATACAGGAGAATGTCCATATTCGTGTGATGTGTGTAATAAATCATTTAGTCGGAGTGGTCATCTGAAGAGACATCAACACATACATAGTGGTGAGCGGCCATATGCTTGTGACATGTGCAATAGGTCATTCAGTAGGAAGGAGGACCTGAAAACACATCAGCGTATACACAGTGGTGAGCGTCCGTATTCCTGTGGAGTGTGTAATAAGTCATTTGGGCGGAGGAGTTATCTGAAGAAACATCAAAACATGCATGGTGAGGAGCACCCAAATCCTGTGATATAATTAATAATTCAATTGGAGTAGTTGTCCGAAGAGACGTTAAAGCATCATGATCTGAATAATCATCGGTGATGTATAGTTTGTGGTGTGAATGGAGAAATGTGTTGCAGCAAAGAAGAAAGTTTTGGTTAAAAAAATAGTGAAACTGAAGTGCTTTAAGGATTCCAGCAAAACTTACATTAGTTTTTATTAACATACTTGTGTAAAAATAGATTTCTTGAGTTTAGATGATTTTTTACAGAAAAAAGTATTTTATATTTTGAATTTTAGAAGTAGATAATTATTGATCATTCAGTCACTTCGGTTATGGCCGAGACTCATTTGTTCATTTGGTTAATGGCTGATCAGTATGTTGTGTTATAAAAGGCTTCACCATTTCAGTCTCCCGAGTTATGTGTAGAAAGAAGGAATTAGAAGTATGTGAAGCATCTCGTGTCTGACCAGCCACTGACCAAAAATAAGAGATTTTTGAGCCTGAATCCAGTGAACAGGTTCTTATTCAACATTGTTCTTTCTTTACATTAATGAATCAACAAAATTAAATAAGTCATAATCACTCTTCATTATGTTTTGATCACTTGTGTTAATTCTATTCAGATTTGCAGAGCTATTCAGTTTCACAATTTATTCTAAAGAATTAAATTTTGTGTGACGTCCACTGTGTATATATTGGTGTGGTCATAACTCCTGTCTAAAAAAATTCTATGGGAAGACTGACCACCTCCCCTTTTTCGTCTTCACTCTCCTTTTACCTTATTATGAGGCAGTGAAGTCGTTTCTGGTTTGTAGGAAATATCACTTCATGAGATTAAAGTAAAATGTGCTGAAATCTCATCAATTGTGTTGCACGAAGATAATTCGTATCATGAAATAGAATTGTTCATCTAGCAATATAAGTTGTAGTCAGAAATACTAACATTTCATACTTAACATTTCTGTTACTGATTTGTACAGATCTACTGTTACACCAAACCTTTCACTGCCCACTGACAAAGATACTGGGTTTGTCGCTATCAAAGATTTCAGTTGTAAGCTACAGAGACTTAACTCTGATGAACATGAAACCTGAAGGATCGTTGAAAGTCTTGAAACGTACACGAAGGATTAGAATGTAATGCACAGTACATGATCATTTTTGCTGTCCATAATTATTATCTGTTTTTTGTTATAAGGAATCCAGAGATTAGCTTTCATAACAGGAATTCTGTAGTTTTCCTAGTCCCCCCCAGGTAGATGCTGAGACAGTACCATAAACAGGGCCATGACTGCGTCCGTCCATATCTTACACTAATTCACTATTCACTGTCATTCTACAGATCAGTATGGTATATGTACGACTGAATGTGTCCTTGAATAAAATGCAATAATGAAATAAAAATAAATGTCAAATGCAAAATATCCTAAAAAGATGTCCACACAGCAGCAACTTTGGAGGCTGCTCGTCAGTCAATTGCTCACCACTGAACTGTACCACAAAGCTAATGGCGGTCATTTTTAACACCCACACTAGATTTTGTGATTTACCGAGTGTACTGCTAACAAATGTAATGGTTTAGTTTATTAAATGTTTTTATTTAATTCACTGAGTGTTTATATACTTTAATTTAGAATCCCATCTACAAACTTACGACCCAGCTGGCTTCTTTCCTCAAGATTTTTCAACCTAATTTTGTATAGATTTCTTAACTGATGCCCTGTCGTAAGACAGAACACTTAATAATAAAAGCCATACATAAATAACAGGCAACAAAACTATTTGGAGAGTAATATTCTCAATAGTCATTGTTGGCCCAAGGTTAAGTCAACTTCTAATAACTTCAGACTTATGTCAATTGTGGTCTTTTGGGTTGTGATACATTGCCTTTTAGGTACCAGAGTTACAAACTGTTAAGAGTATTACATAACCTGCAAAGGACCACAAGTGGGTAACACTGAGGCAATATTTTCATCTAAAATGTTGGTAACCACCCACTAGGTCATGACATGTCATATCTTTCTGAGCAGCCTCTTTCAATATGCCTATTCTGTCTGTTGCTACCATAATCTGTTGCTTGCTAATCACGAGCATGTTATAAAATAACTCAATCCCGCAATGTGTTCTTGTACCCAAACGGTAATAGTCTCTACAAACCTCTAATTAAATTACTTGGCTAATAAAATATTCTCGGTGCCGAATGATTTTCTGCATATGGACACTTGTTCTCGAGTCTACTACGTATTTAGCCGTGTCTTCTTTTTTATTTTTAAGTTTCATTTCTACTTCCCGGCCTCTTAAAGCCACTGGCGCATACTGCCACAACATAACAGCGTATAGTTATACGGAACGCGAAAATGTGGACCCAGGTTTGTGCTCCAAATATTTAACACAGTAAAGTCAATGAAATTGGGCCCAACGCATTGCGTGGCTCAGGGGGTGCGGACACTTTAGACGCCCAGCATGAGAACGGCACCGAATAGTCTGGTGTCTGGGAAACCGAAAGTAGTCATTGATTGTATATAGTAGTAAGTAGATGGCTAACCGAACCCGAATAAACCAAAGCCCTCCACCGGACCCTGTCCTTGGCCAACAAAATCCAGTCTCCTTCAACTCCTATTTCCCACAGATCCCGCCTGACATTATCCTCCCATCTACGTCTAGGTCTTCCCAGCGGTGTCTTGCCCTCAGGCTTCCCAACCAATACCCGGTGCACACCTTTTGTCACATCCATGCGCGCTACATGCCCAGCCCATCCCATTCTTCTAGATTTAATCAACCTGTTAATATTGGGGGAGGTTTACACATTTTTAAGCTCAACATTTTGCAGTTTTCTCCATGCCCCATCGTCTTCCCTCCTAGGACCAAATATCATAATATTCTCAAACACCTGCAATCTGTGTTCCTCCCTCAGAGTGTAACACCATGTTTCGCACCCATACAAGACAACAGGCAAAATTATTCATTCGTATAATTTAAAATTCAGGTTCTTTGAAATCAGACGGGAAGACAGAATATTTTGAACTGAGAAGTAGCAAGCATTTGTATATAGTACAGAAAAAAAATATATATATATATATATATATATATATATATATATATATATATATATGAACCGTGCAAACGAGAGTCCATTTACTTGAGTATAAGTTGGCAGAAATGTGTCCATTCCATATCGTTTTTGTTTGTCATTGTCTTTAACTACGCACTGAATTTCTACTCAAGTTTCCTGTGATTCTATCTTTCATTCTGTGTATGTTTTGTAGTGTATTAATTCAATTCTCCTCAATTTAGCCAACGTTATTTTAAACATTTAATTTCACCTTGGAGTCTTACTTTGTTTGGGATTTACATATATTTTTCCCAGTAGTTATCCCCCAGGCGTCATAATCGTATTTGAAGGTGTCTTCTGTTTTTATATGTATTTTTAAGATGTGTTTATTTTCATAACCTTTGTTGTTGAGCACGTGGGGCGAGTTAATGTGGTTGCGTACATATAATGGGCGGTTCGAGGTTTCGATTATGCACTTTCATAGTTCCTTTTCTGCCAGCAAACATTTATAAAAATCTCACAAATTGTGTATTTATATATTTTCGACTTGTAAAATCTATGTCGACAGTATTATGTGCTCTGAGAAGTGTACCAGTTTGTTGTTTGTCGTATCTATAAAATTTTCCCATAATAATGATGTGATTAAACACTTTAGTGTCAGCTTATTTCCTTTCAGGACCTAGCAAATTTTCCAAGTTTTATCAGTTATCACAGATAAAAAGTTGTATCACTGATTCTTGTCAGTACTTTCATACACAACCCTCAAATCAAGATGAGTGATGAACATGTTTTACACTTGCAAAAGAATATCCAGTTTGTTACAACAAGAATGCCAAAAATTATACTGCAGAGAGTTGAAGAAATATTTCCATCTCTGAATGGGACCTCGGTGAGTGTTTAAGTTTGTGTGCACAGAAATGAATGTTACAAACAATGCCAAAAGGAAGTTATATTTTATAAGAAGCACGTGTTATTTTAAAATTGTCATCTTCTCAGTTTAACAATATCAATTGTGCACATTAAAATGGTTTAGTGCAGCATTTCTCAACCTCTGGTACACGTACCAATGTTAAGTGGTACTAAAAACTAAGTAAGAAAATAAAAAGATAATATTAACATAAATAGGTTTTTCCAGAACTCATTTGGTTAGTGGTACATTTGATGTGTTAAATTAGAATTAGTGGTATGCCAGCAAAAAAGGGTGAGAACCCCCGGTTTAGTGTGTTCATATGACATCAGACGTTTATAAGTTCCAGCATGGATATGCTTTGTAATACTGCATATGGAGTCAATGCACAAGAGATGTATATAATCTCAAATAAATGAAATATTTATAATATTTCTACAGAATGTTGATACAATCAAAGTAGAAAATGAGGATGCTCCAAGAGAAGAAGATTCCACTGATGTGAGAACTGAAGAGGTTTACATACCATCAGCATCTTCCATAATTAAAATGGAACCTGAGGTAAACCTTCTTATTTTCAGATGAGTTTTTATAGTTTGTGCACATCCATGCATGCGCTTATGTTTTTGCAGTACAAGTTAAAAATGTGACACCCAAAACAGAATGTTTACAGTAGTTTCATTTACATCGAAATAATATATTTACTCACAAAATAGTTAAAAAAACAACATATGTGCAGCTTCATAATTTTGTTCTGCTGTAGTTTTATAGTGGCCCATTTTTGTCCGAACAGAAATTGCATAGTCTTAATTGAGTAACGTATGAGTCTGTATTGTCATTTGAATTTACAAAGTGGCAGCATATGTCAGATAAAGAGTAATACAAAATATTTCAAAGCCAAGTAATAAAAGTGGGCCTGTGACAAGAATAATTAAAAACAAAGTATTGAAATGTATTGCAGATTCAATATAAGTTATGTATTCCTAATTGTAGAGACTAAATTGATATATGACATTTGTAATTTGCCTGTCCAGCTTCCCATCTGATGCTGACATTTCTAAATTCTTGGTAAAAGGGCAAAATTAATTAATTTAATGAATTAGTATCTTATATGAAGTGTTCTGCTACTCAAAAATAGAGCTTGGATGAAAATGTAATGGTTTAAAGAAAAAGGTCCATATATGGGGATTAAATGCAAGATGCTTGTGTAAGAGGCTGTGTACGTATTACGGCATTAGTGCAGTAAGATGCAGTTGAGCAATGGAAGGTTAATGAGTTTCATAAAGGTGCACAACATGGCAACAGTTTATGTTCTGGAAATTAAGTGAAGAATTATCATGAGCTACCATTTTGTCCTGAAAATAATTAGTGTAAATTTGCAGGCATGCAGTGTTTTAATTCTGAAGTCCTGAAATTATGATATCAGAAATTTGCAAGTTTCAGTCTGGAACCTGCCACTGTAAATACTCTCTCCTGTTTTGTGTGTGTGTGTTTGGTGCACAAGAAAAGTGCCATCTTACAGAATTATGTTGAATTCATAATTTTACAGCAGGAAATTGATATGATCGAAGTAGAAAATAATATGGATGTTGTGAGTGAAGAAGATCCCATTGGTTTCAAAACTGACGAGGTTTGCATTCCATCAACATTTTCTGTAAAGAATGCCGAACCCAAGGTAAGCGTTGGTTTCAGCTCATTTCTGTGATTATTATATGTGTGTGTATGTATGTACATACAAATCTGAACATGCTTAGAGGGCTTTCAATTGCATGAAATGGTTACAAAGAAACAACGTTTCTTCAGCTTAATAATGTTGCAGTTTTGTGCTCTGAACTGGATCACATTGCATGGTTCAAAGTGAATAGTCTATTCATTATCTTCACCTACTAAGTGATAACAATCGGACATAGTTGTAAAGAATGTCTGTTCCATTTCATGTAATGAGAGGGAATAGCACTGACTGATACTGTGTGGTGGTTCTACAGAACTGCACGGATTCACCGAAAGATGTACCTGGTTCAGATAGTGAGACATGTCACGATGGATATGAATTTGTCCGTGTAAAGACAGAGGATGTCACAGATGTAGAAGAGGAGGTGTACCCTGTGTTATTAGCATGTCCAGTAATAAAGGCTGAACCTGAGGTATGTTTATATAATAGAACTGTGATAGAAAGTCGTTTGTATATCGGATATCTGTATTAAACAAAGTGGTATGGAAAGAGGGGCCAGAAAAGAAATTTGACTGTCATCACTAGTCTGAACTGGCATATTTACCACATTTTGCTATCTCAGTGAGAAAAAAAATATGTTGACCACCAAGGTCAGGTGCAGACCTCATACAGAATGACAACTAAATTAACTGATGCCCCAGCACTCAAGGTCAGAGTATGGTATCAAATTGAAGATGTTTCAAGTTCCAAGGGCCCCACAACATGTGTATAGTCCGCTACAGTAATCTTGTGACTTTCGTGGTGAGGAGGTGGGGTGAAGGAGGAAAGACAGCGTCTGTCTTTAATGCTTCAGACTTCCTGGATTCCTTGCAAGTCGCAAGATTACAGTTGCGTACTGTACATACTTCACTGAACAAAGAGTTTAGAGTAATATTGGCGGTTTATGATTTTTGTGGCATTTGTAGTACATCTTCCGCTAAATTCTGGTTGAGTAATGGGATTTGGTAAAAGACAATTCTAATAATTTAATAGCAATTGACATCATGTACACCTTGCTTTCAAAGTCATTCTTATTTATTTATAGTCTATTTAACAACACTTTCTAGTAGCATCAAGTCAGTCTTCTTCTCATTATATTTATCATAATTTTCTTTAACAGAGTCCTGTGAATGAACATCAGCTTAAACATGAAGGGCGTTCATTTTCCTGTAATGTGTGCAACAAATCATTCAGTCTGAGTAGTGGTCTGAAGAGACATCAACGCATACACAGTGGTGAGCGTCCTTATACCTGTGATGTTTGCAATAAATCATTCAGTCTGTATAGTCATCTGAAGAGACATCAGCACATACACAGTCGTGAGCGTCCATGTACATCCGATTTGAATAATAAGTCATGCAGCAAGAAGGGCCATCCGAAGAAACGTCAACACAGACACAGAAATGAGCATCCACATTTTTGTGATGTGTGTAATAAATCATTCAGCAGAAAGGGGGACCTGAAGATACATCAGCGCATACACAGTGGTGAGCGTCCTTATACCTGTGGTGTATGTAATACATCATTTAGTAAAAAATGTCTTTTGAAGATTCATCAAGGCATACACAGTGGTGAGCGTCCTTATACCTGTGATGTGTGCAATAAATCATTCAGCAGAAAAGGGCACCTGAAGATACATCAGCGCATACACAGTGGTGAGCGTCCTTATACCTGTGGTGTGTGTAATAAATCATTCAGTACAAAGAGTGTTCTGAAAATACATCAGGGCATACACAGTGGTGAGCGGCCTTATTCCTGTGATGTATGCAATAAATCATTTAGTCAAAAATGTCTTTTGAAGATTCATCAAGTCACACACAGTGGTTAGCGGCTATATATATCCAATTTGAATAATAAGTAATGCAGCAAGAAGGGTAATCTGGAGATACATCAACGCTTACATAGTGGAGAGTATCCACATTCTTGTGGCGTGTGTAATAAATCATTCAGTATAAAGGGAACACCTGAAAACACATCAGCGTATACACAGTGGTGAGCGTCCGTATTCCTGTGAAGTGTGTAATAAGTCATTTGGGCGGAGGAGTTATCTGAAGAAACATCAAAACATGCATGGTGAGGAGCACCCAAATCCTGTGATATAATTAATAATTCAATTGGAGTAGTTGTCCGAAGAGACGTTAAAGCATCATGATCTGAATAATCATCGGTGATGTATAGTATGTGGTGTGAATGGAGAAATGTGTTGCAGCAAAGAAGAAAGTTTTGGTTAAAAAAATAGTGAAACTGAAGTGCTTTAAGGATTCCAGCAAAACTTACATTAGTTTTTATGAACATACTTGTGTAAAAATAGATTTCTTGAATTTAGATGATTTTTTACAGAAAAAGTATTGGTTAATGGCTGATCAGTATGTTGTGTTATAAAAGGCTTCACCATTTCAGTCTCCCGAGTTATGTGTAGAAAGAAGGAATTAGAAGTGTGTGAAGCATCTCGTGTCTGACCAGCCACTGACCAAAAATAACAGATTTTTGAGCCTGCATCCAGTGAACAGGTTCTTATTCAACATTGTTCTTTCTTTACATTAATGAATCAACAAAATTAAATAAGTCATAATCACTCTTCATTATGTTTTGACCACTTGTGTTAATTCTATTCAGATTTGCAGAGCTATTCAGTTTCACAATTTATTCTAAAGAATTTAATTTTGTGTGAGGTCCACTGTGTATATAATGGTGTGGTCATAACTCCTGTCTAAAAAAATTCTATGGGAAGACTGACCACCTCCCCTTTTTCGTCTTCACTCTCCTTTTACCTTATTATGAGGCAGTGAAGTCGTTTCTGGTTTGTAGGAAATATCACTTCATGAGATTAAAGTAAAATGTGCTGAAATCTCATCAATTGTGTTGCACGAAGATAATTCGTATCATGAGATACAATTGTCCACCGAGTAATAAAAGTTGTAGTCAGAAATACTATTTTAAATTATAAATACAGTCAGAAAGCTTAATTTAAAACCACACACACAACATATTGAACAGACGGAAGCCTGAGAGGTGAATATATAACAGTCACCAAAAGAAAGAAACACTGACAACTTTCATTATAATTACTGTATGTAACTTGTATTTATTTCATAATTATGTATTTGTATTAGTTATTCCTCAATATTAGATCAGAAACTGAAACTTGTACTCTGTTTAAAATATTCATAAATATATGAGCATACATTTTATATTTCACCCTCTGGTCCATCCTACATTCCATCCAAATGTCTTCACGTCAAAAGAGCTGTAGGGGTGGCAACTCTGTTGTGACATAACCCTTTGAATCTCAGAGGCCAGTGCCTAATTAGGTAATATAACGAGAAATAGTTTTGGCGAAGCTATTTTCAGTGCCAAAAGATGTCAGACTGCTGTTGCAACAGTGGTACATGTACAGCAAACTCCGCTATTTGCATTAATTTTATTTACAGTATACATTCATTGTTCTCTGGGGCTTGGCCTCCTACTGAGCTGAATGTCCCATTTTCGAAAGTTACTTCCACCGATGATTAATTATTAACGATAAAAGTTTTGTTTCTAATTAACATTTTCAAAGTACCTGTTCATAAGGAAATTAAATTTACAAATATACTGATGGGCAAGACGTGGCTTTCACATTTTAAAGCAATGTCAAGCCCCAAAAATTTGATTGCACATATTAATGCACATGTTTAAGATGGCACAAATAAGCCGAAGTGCACTTCCTGGAATGTTGAGTTTAGTAGGAGTGTGCGAGGCCTGCATTCTAAAACTCCCAGGATTAAAAAAATCCCGACGTTTATAGTACCAAGAGAGTGTCAGTGGTTCAACGGAACACGACAAAGTTAAAATTAACATTTTAATGGACAGCAAAGTGGCTAAATGCACTTTGGAAAGAAATAATTTTTGTTTGTTTTTGTTCAAAAAACAACATTTCAGATGCTGGCTCTGCTGCCATTATCCTGTAACACTAAAAAAACTAATTTGCTGCACCCACTGGATGCAGCTTGTCTCAATTCCCAGAAAATATCCAAAAACATGTATCAAGTTAACAACAAAACTTTGTGATGATGAAATAATTGTGAATTGTTGAAGACGTAGCCCCTCCGCTTTGTATTCTGGATGTCCTGTGCTCAAGTACTGGACTGCAGATGAGCTGTCCTGGTTTTTGTTACTTCCTCCAGGTATCTGCAGGCGTAGTACCTTCAGATAAATCACAGATTTATATCATTTTCACTGACTGTCAAAATTTAACTTGGGCTAGTGATGACATGAGTTACCTGAACCATTGTCACATTATAGACTGCGAAACTTTTTGATGGACTTTAAGCCCTCCATTTTACAATTCTTATACATGATGTTAAGGCAAATGTAAGAAGTATTCTTGTGATAAAATGTTGAGTTAATTGAATCATGTTTAGTTGCAACTCTGTTAGAAAAATTATTTTAAGAATGACTATTTCGGACATTAAATTTCAGAAACTGAATCCAGGCATTGCTATTATTACAGACAAGTGAATAATTTAGGAAAATACAGAACATCTCTTCAGTTAATTAGTTTTCGGATTTTCTCTTTTGTGTTCTATAAAAAAATAACTAAAATCTGTGCAGTTATATATAGTTGTGAGCTTTTAATTTGGGTCATTTGGAAAGTAACAGTTGCTTTTTGGAAATTGAACCCAATTCAACACAAGAGCTTAGTTTCTGCTTACTACTGAATGCTGTAACTGAGAGCCTGAAATGTAAGTGGAAGGCCAGAAAGTCACCAACATACGACACATGACATCGCTAACATGAAAACAAATTTAAGGTTGCTAGGTTACAGGTTCAGATTGAAATGGCAGGATTTGTAAGAGGGAACTTTTTGGAAAGCTAAATACTGAATGCATTTAAAGCTGTGAATGAGGATTTGGTGACCAGGAAATTATTTAAAATTATCAGGTTCATCCTGTTTGGCCAAGGAACGATGCATCCCCATAATTTCTAAATTATCATATTCACGAATACAACTCTGTGGTCACAAAACAGAGGTCTGACAGAAGTTTATATGATCACACATCCATTGGTTGGCCAAAATATCTAAACGTTTTTTCATCATTCTGAACATTTTTGGTCACCTTGTCAAAATTATCAATTCTGTACATTCATGGAAGCAAATAATTGGCACTTTTATGAGTACGACAGAGTGTCACTATTATGAAACTAAAACAATCCCCCTTGCCCGTGTTTTTTAAAGACCACCTATTAATGTCATCATGTCGTCTGCAAGGAATTGTCCAAATTACCTGAATGATATTAATCAAAATCGATGGATCACATCTTCGTAAAATACTGCCCAGACATTTTCATTATAATTTCCACGTCATTTATCTGCATAAGTCGACTCTCCTATTCAAATCCTCACAACCAATGGAATCAAAAATTGTACATGGAGAAAATAAGACACACGAACACGTGTCAACAGGCGTCGCGAAATAACATTTCAACGTTTAAAGAATAATTAACATGGGCAAATCACGAATTATAACCGCACACAGATGGAACAGTGTGACCAAAATGGACGGTCTTCCGTCAAAGTAAAACCGAACACCAATTTCGGGAGTGCATCGTTCTTTGTTACACCCGCTCGCCACGTTGAGGCACAGGATATGAGCGGGTCCTGTAACACACAAACAAACAAAACGACTTCTGTAAGAACGGTTCAACAATCATTCATTGGAAGTAAGAACACGAACGCAGAAAACTTACCTGTGTTGTTTGTTGACCCCCATGGCTCATCTCTTCTGCTGTGCGCACGCGCAGAGTTCAGTAGCCATTTATGATGACGAACAGCTGAGAGCAGGATTTGCTCACTGCAGTTGTCCGTTTTGACAAGCGCAACATTCGAGGTGACACAACTGAAGGGCATCCACTTCGGCGAATGAAAACCCAGAAGGCTTATCGAACTGACAATCATCGACTAAAATTTGTCGTGATTTTACGATGTCGCAATAAGATCGGTAATGAAACGAGAACACGAAAGCACTTGCTTTGTAGTAGACGGTCGCGTTTGCTCAAGACAAAATTCATATTTATCGCGCTGGAATGATGGGTCACTGAATCGAAAATCGAAACGTCGGAAACGAGGACCAAACAACGTCGAACCTCTCTCACTTACCTTTATTCTGTCACTTACCTTTTGTCCCGTGGAAGAAGTTCGCCGTCCTGAAGAAGGAAGGGAAAAAAACAGCAACACGGATTCGCGGCCCGGAACAACACACGAAACCAAAGCGCATTATTCCGTCGGCGAAGTTTTCGTTCATGTAAAATCCTAACTCCGGCGCGAATTCCGCGATTCTCGCTGACAAATGAAACGTAAAATGTTCGTGTAACTGATCTGCGTTCGATAACGCAGAATTACGCTTTATACTTCACTCATGTAATCCGTTTCTTAAGAAGAAACACAATCGATGTCTTTCTCTAACGTCGAATAACCTGTAATTGAGTTCACAGAATAAAACACACAACAAAACATAATATTTCTCTTCAGAATTCCTGATAATAAATAACCTTACAGATTCAGACAAATCTTTCAGCACTGAAGCGAAAGACTGAAGAACCAAAATTTGTATTTTGGCTTTACTGAATCTTTTTCCTTGCAATGCGAGTTATTCAAAGGAAGAGAATGCAAAAGTTTCTTTTTTCCTCTCTCCTTCTCGCATTGATTTCATTGGTCGTGCCGACCGAACCTGTCAAGTTGTGCACCCTGAGATAAAAAAAAACACACAGAAATATCAAACCCTCCTAACTGAACGTCCATTGCCATGGACACAAAAGCTAAGTTTACGCGACCTAACATGGGCACCTATCGGGGAGGGCAGGGAGGACTCTTACAAACTATAAAAAAAAGTATACAGTGCACAGGGTGGCCAACTTGACCTTAACCTAACATGCCCTCAGTCGTGGCGGGCGCCGCGTCAAATACAAGTTGCCTGGCACGGACCGACGTGGTTATCGTTGGCAACCTGGGGCCTGGCTGCTCTGATAAGACCGTGCCGATGCTATGGCGTACAAGATTTGCCGCAAGCACCCTGCCCATCCTCCAGCGGATGGGTCCTCAACCTCTAGGGGTTCGGCCGACACTGGTTTGGTTTTAACTTTACTGTTTGCGCGTTGCTCCGTCCGCCTTGGTCCATGGTTCGAAGTCTCTCGCTGGCACAACACAACCACAAATACTCAGAGGGCCGCTTCACTCACACACAGACTTTACACTCTTTCGAAACTCTGAGCCAAGAACACCACCTAATCTTTACTAAACACTAAACACTTCGAAATCCCTGACGAGTAAATATTCACCTATATTTCCTGGTTTATCGAAAATCGTACCGCAATGACCAGAGCCTGCCTGCCAGTAATATTCCGCGCGAGTTAATTACGAAATTTCGACATGTCTGTTAGTTCGCGATGAATGCGGTCGCCATCGAATTCGGCAAGTTACATGATCGTGTAACATGGCCTTTTAGTGTGAGAACATCACAGCCATAAATAAATCAATATGGTTACGATTGGCTAGACATTTAGACAGCATACATTACACGATGCGTATAAAATATAAGCTTTGGGGGGGGGGCTCTTCAATGAACAGGCAAACAATTTTAAAAAGATTTGTTGCTGATGTCTGCAAATCTCAGTTTAACAATAACAAAACAGTTCAGATGCCGCGCTCCGTCCAACACTGGTTGCAATCATAAGCTCCTCTGATCAAAAACCTTCTCCTCTTTGCCTGTTTTCGTGATTTTATTCAGTTTCACATAGCAATCGTAACAGAAGACGGCTGTCCGACGTGTGAACGATGAATTATTTAAAGCTGCCGTTTCAAAGTTTTCATCTTTTCTAGCGCAACACAAATTATAAACTAAAGGAACATCTACTACGTAAGTTCATCCTCTAGAGTAACTTAAATTATTCTCCACTCGAAGCATGATGTTGAACGACTTATTAACTAATCCCTAGACTATATGACAACGATGTATCAGTTGAAGGAGTTTCTTTCCTGTGATTACATCAAGAAGGCCACGCCCAAGGAATTTGAACCTAGCACAAAACTTTGACACAGAAACACGTGACACGAGCTAAGGGGCCTCGGAGTGGAGGAGAATATTATTAAAACGGAGTTAAGATCCGAATTTAAATTAAATGGTTCGGACTAGGGGGTAGAATTTCGGTTTTTCTGGTGACGAGAATGAACTTCCGTGTTCTTTTGTGGTAGTGAATTTCCCGAAAACGTTATAATGTATGAAGACGTGGAAGAGAATCGAGATGTCGAAACAGGGCTCTGTCTCATGGGACAGAGATCTTCAGAGTCAAGATGTAAATTAATGTTTCGGTAACATTTTAAGAGCTCCTATTGAAAAAACGCACGAGAAATGTCAGGATAAGATAACACATTATATGGAAGCTGTGACCAATATTCGGAAACTTCACTGTGGTAATTATGGCGGAAGAAACCTGTTGGCAACTTCAGAACAAAACACTTTACATAGAAGGTTCTGTCCCACTACCCCTCACACTTAACATATTCAGCGATATTTTTAATATTATCATTATCCTGTTTATAATCTTTGAATGTGTGTTTGGGGATGCCTTTGGTCCCATTTATTTACTCTCTTGATTTCGATTGAAATTCATTCTTAAGCTCTTTCAATAAACGAAATTTAAAATTTGTTTAAATTCAAAAAAGCAACGGATGACAGGAGGCACACATGAACGTACAAATCATGAAAAGTTAGTGTTTGCCGGCTATCCTGACAGAAGGAAACCCCCACATGCAAAAGAAGTAAGTAAGTAAGAAAGAAAGAAAGAAAGAAAGAAAGAAAGAAAGAAAGAAAGAAAGGAAGAATTACTAGCTTTGTTATTGTGTTAGTCATGCAGAAGGGTGCACGATTCATGTGTGGAATCTGCCATCAAATAATTTTACATCAAAGGCTGACGTCATCTCAATGTTTAATATACGTGACGTCATTATCCCTGCCAGAATTATATACGTGTTCATAATAACTGCAGCAGCAGATTTAACAGTTAATGCTCTTACTCAGTCACTACCTAACAACCTTGGCTACAATGGGGAATAATATGTTGGTGCAGGCTAACATGTTTTAAGTTTTGTACAAATCCTGAATACGACGAACCGAACTTTTTAAACACACTGTAGTTCAGACTTCGTAGACGAGAAAAGAACGTGCATAGGATTACTGACTCTAGGGATAATGGGAATATTTTCCACAAGAGTGCAGGAAAAGATGTAAAGAAAATGGTGAGATGTAACAACTCATTTAACGTGTCGACCTTAAGGGATGGAATGGTGCAGACATCCTAAGAAAAGAATTTCACATTCCTCAAGTGCATTTAGCCTTTTTCATTTAATCACAGGAAGACAATTGTCCGTCATTCTATTGCACGCATCCCAAATCTGGAACATCCCAATAGTGCCTACGACTTAACTTTGGCGCATTAATGCCCTAATTTCAGCATCAGCACACTAGTGCCCTAATTTGAGCATCAGCACATTAGTGCTCTAATCTCAGCATCAGCACACTAGTGCTCTAATTTCAGCATCAGCACATTAGTGCTCACATCCTTATGCAGCTTCGAAAATAAAGTATAATATAATATACAATTATTAATTAATTACGCGCTGAGAAACTGGATAAAAACACGAAATCTTCTGTAAAAGAAAAGGGTAACAGCTCGGGAATCAATCCGAGAGCCTTCCGGATGCAACAAGCAGTGAGATGAGCGAGGTAATTTTACGGTAATGTCACATGTAAATAGCTGATTATAAATATGAACAACAAAACTATTTAATATTAGCAATGACATCTGAGTGCATCATAACCCTAATGGATTGAAATGTACTCATCAAATTATATGAAACCGAACTGACATAATATTATCACAATAATTATTTAAGTATATCCTAAAGTACATTTATTTTTATTTGCATGAAAATATGGCAATAACTTTATAATGGGACCACTGAACTCTTAGACTAAATCATAAGAATGACAATCATCAATTAATGTTCTACAGTAATTTGATTCCCAAACGTTTGCCAGAATTTTGAAGACAAACTTCTAGAAACTTTGCAAAACTCGTCCATTATTAATATGTAATATGATTCAGATGAGCTTGAATATTCATGTTGGCGAAAAAATACAGCACTCGGAAAAATCAAAATGTCTACTCTTTGGCAAATAATTACTTATTCATATTAATGTGCACTCGGTACAGTTCCTATAGGCTATGTGAATTACAAAGCCACTGGTCGGCAGTAATTTTGTGTATGTGTTTAAAAGGCGACAAACAGATTTAATATTTTGGAAAAGTCGAAATTATTTCAAATTACGAAACTGTTACAACGTTTTTAATGAACACTTCTTCATTGTTTCACACGACCTAATTTGCATACACCACGAACTACTTTCTACCCAACTACACAAACCAAAGTGAAGTAGCTTTTGGACGTGTCCCAGAACATTTAACTTGTTTCTATTAACGCGAAATCACAATTAATTTTACGTGATCCATTTAATACAACTTAAGAACACTAGTTGCTTATTCTACAATACCAGATTCGTACGCTGTAGGCAAGAATCGACAGCAGGCAGGCACTCACGTCTTATCTCAACGAAGCCTAATGGCCCTCTGATATTACTACGCGATTAAAAAAAATGAAGAGCGGTTTCGCCCGTAAGATGTCACCCCACCTGACATCCAGTGACGGTTCATGTTACGTCTACCAAACAGACGGCATTTAATGATCAAAACAATGCAGTAAGTGCAGACGTCACTAAATATATTTAGTACGCCTATTATTTGGGTTTTAAAATTCGACAAACACAAACAATTATATAAATTTTTAACCTGGGGTAAGTGACGTCACAACCAGACAAGCAAATGACGCGCCACGGTTCTCAGGCTTTGCTAATATGTATCCCTCCGCTGTTACTAACCGAGTATCCAATGTTTCAAGCTTTTCAGCACAAAAGCATTCGTCCAAAACGCAAAATGTAGGCGTTTGTGACAGTGCATAAATTCCATTGACCAAATTTCGGGTCTTAAATAATCTAAACACAAGAGAATTATTGAACATACCTTTAATTGAAAACATCCAAGTTTCCCAGTTAAAATCTGAGGGTCCACAAAATTGAGCCATCGTAGGTTTAGCTTCATGAAATTCTGTAGCCATTATTTAGTCTTTGTATAAATGTATTCAGATACATTAGGACTGTTTTCGTCATGTTATAAGCTCTAGATTTAACTGCGAAACAAACTGTAGAACAGAATGCTTCTTGACAACGTAATAGTCGCTGAGCTATTCAAGAAATCTGACTCCATAGACTTCTGGAAAAGTATTCTAGACTTCCGTGGTTTGCCCTATTAGATCACAGCGCATGGAGCATTATATTTGTTATTGAAGCTGAGAACCAAGCAACGAACACACTAAGACAGTGAAGGACGCTGTCTTGCTGCTCTGGGTAACGTCAGGCAGCTAGCTACGCGCAGCTTGGGAACTGGGCGTTGTGGAATGGGGTTCATACTCGGCAGTTTACCGGTTTGAATCCAAGCTTGTATGCTCTGCTGTTGTACTTACTTACTGTGTTTTATGCGGAAACTATGGATAATAAAGACAGGTGGATGGACTTTCGGACAGATACATAGATAGAGATCTTCTCTGCCATAATCTTAAGCCTCAGAGGGGGTTCGAATCATTTATTACACGTATAAACATCCATTCATACATAAAAAGTAAAGTTCGAAACAGGAGTGTAATACATCTAACGCACAGTAAATGTTATTTCAAAAACAATATAATGAAACACCCTGTTCCAACTCTGTCTTCTTTTAAATGGGGGGTGGAGGGTGTGGAGTCGCATAGGGTGTGTCACCAAGCAAGCTACCACAGCTGTAATTTTAGTAGGTTCCCTGTCACAAGAAATCCAAGAACGCTAAAATTGTTTTAATATGTGTTTGGGTAATTATTGAAATAACACGCACATTACAATCTGCATTCATGGTCAGTTAAATCGTAACTCAGTAATGCCCCAAAATTTAAGAAATTTGCTTGCAGAATTTGCACGTTAAGCATTGAAGGAAAATTCTGACAGCGTACAGAGGTATAACGCCTGTCGTCATAATCGGCTCTTTTTAAATTCTAAATTGGATGCTTAACAAATACGTATGTGTTTTCAAAATCAGTCACGAGCATGTGATAAAATAATTCAACCCCACAATGTGTTCTTGTACCCAATCGGTAATAGTCTCTAGAAACCTCTAATTAGATCACTTGGCTAATAAAATATTCTCGGTGCGGAATGATTTTCTGCATATGGACACTTGTTCTCGAGTCTACTACGTATTTAGCTGTGTCTTCTTTTATATTTTTAAGTTTCATTTCTACTTCCCGGCCTTTTAAAGCCACTGGCGCATACTGCCACAACATAACAGCGTATAGTTATACGGAACGCGAAAATGTGGACCCAGGTTTGTGCTCCAAATATTTAACACAGTAAAGTCAATGAAATTGGGCCCAACGCATTGCGTGGCTCAGGGGGTGCGGACACTTTAGACGCCCAGCATGAGAAGGGCACCGAATAGTCAGATGTTTGGGAAACCGAACGTAGTCATTGATTGTATATAGTACTAACCAGATGGCTAACCGAACCCGAAGGTTCATCACCGAATAAACCAAAGCCCTCCACCGGACCCTGTCCTTGGCCAACAAATTCCAGTCTCCTTCAACTCCTGTCTGCAATAGATCCCGCCGGACATTATCCTCCCATCTACGTCTAGGTCTCCCCAGCGTTCTCTTCCCCTCACGCTTCCCAACCAATACCCGGTGCACACCTTTTGTCCCATCCATGCGCGCTACACGCCCAGCCCATCTCATTCTTCTCTACTTAATCACCCTGACAATATTGGGGGAGGTGTGCACATTTTTAAGCTCATCATTTTGCAGTTTTTTCCATGCCCCATCGTCTTCACTCCTAGGACCAAATATCATCCTATTCTCAATCAATGCAATCTGTGTTCCTCCCTCAGAGTGCGACACCATGTTTCGCACCCGATACTTTAAAATTCAGGTTCTTACAAATCAGACGGGAAGACAGAATATTTTGAACAGAGAAGTAGCAAGCATTTGTATATAGTACAGAAAATATATATATATATATATATATATATATATATATACACACACACACACACACACACATAGACACACAACACACACACACACAACACATACACACACACACACGTATATATGATCCGTGCAAACGAGAGTCCTTTTACTTATGTATATGTTGGCAGAAATGTGTCCATTCCATTTCGTTTGTTTATTATTGTTATTAACTACGCACTGAATTTCTACTCAAGTTTCCTGTGATTCTATCTTTCACTCTGTATATGTTTTGTAGTGTATTAATTCAATTCTGTTCAATTTAGACAACATTATTTTAAACATTTAATTTTACCTCGGAGTCTTACTTTATTTGGGATCTACATTTATTTTCCCCAGTAGTTATCCCCCAGGCGTCATAATCGTATTTGAAGGTGTCTTCTGTTTTTATATGTATTTTTAAGATGTGTTTATTTTCATAACCTTTGTTGTTGAGCACGTGGGGCGAGTGATTGTGGTTGTGTACGTATAATGGGCGGTTCGAGGGTTCGATCATAGTACTTTTTTTGCCAGTAAACATTTAAAGAAGTTCACAAATTGTGTATTTATATATTTTAAATGTGTAAAATCCATGTCGATAGTTTTATATGCATTCAGATGTTTACCAGGTTGTTGGGATGAGTTGCCAAACACTCGTTTATATTATACAGAGGTCAAATTTAAATACAGAGTTCATTATTCTTAAATGTTTTCTGGCAGAAGAAAGAGAGAAAATCCACGAAAACACGGGATGGAACCCATGACCCACAGATTACAAGTTCACAAATTTTATCCACTCTACTACTTCACAAAGGCAATAACTATAAAAAAAGGAAAACTTTTAAAGCACGTATTTCGGAAACTGGGGCCTGTTGGACAGGCGAGATGGGCGTCTTTCCACATCTGCTTTCCCTTGACCACATTTTCATTAAATCCCTGACCGGAAGTCAGATGACCTCTCCTTCTTTTGTATTGTTATATGTATAAAAACCTAGGGACAATATAGTGTGGTTTCACCTATTCTAAATAATTAGCTGTGAAATGTGGACTCTCCATAATGGAAGAAAATTGTTTGATGTCAGTATATCTGTTACATTTCCCCATAATTATGATGTGATTAAACACTTTAATGTCAGTTTATTTCCTTTCAGGACCTAGCAAATTTTCCAAGTTTTATCAGTTATCACAGATGAAAAAGTGTATCAATGTGATTCTTGTCAGTACTTTCATACACAACCCTCAAATCAAGATGTGTGATGAACATGTTTTACACTTGGAAAAGAATATCCAGTTTGTTACAACAAGAATGCCAGAAATTATACTGCAGAGAGTTGAAGAAATATATCCATCTCTGAATGGGACCTCGGTGAGTGTCTAAGTTTGTGTGCACAGAAATGAATGTTACAAACAATGCCAAAAGGAAGTTATATTTTATAAGAAGCACGTGTTATTTTAAAATTGTCATCTTCTCAGTTTTACAATATCAATTGTGCACATTAAAGTGGTTTAGTGCAGCATTTCTCAACCTCTGGTACACGTACCAATGTTAAGTGGTACTAAAAACTAAGTAAGAAAATAAAAAGATAATATTAACATAAATAGGTTTTTCCAGAACTCATTTGGTTAGTGGTACATTAAATGTGTTAAATTAGAATTAGTGGTATGCCAGCAAAAAAGGGTGAGAACCCCCGGTTTAGTGTGTTCATATGACATCAGACGTTTATAAGTTCCAGCATGGATATGCTTTGTAATTCTGCATTTGCAGTCAATGCACAAGAGATGTATATAATCTCAAATAAATGTGTTATTTATAATATTTCTGCAGAATGTTGATACAATCAAAGTAGAAAATGAGGATGCTCCAAGTGAAGAAGATTCCGTTGATGTGAAAACTGAAGAGGTTTATATACCATCAGCATCTTCCATAATTAAAATGGAACCTGAGGTAAACCTTCTTCTTTTCAGATGTGTTTTTATAGTTTGTGCACATCCATGCATGCGCTTATGTTTTTGCAGTACAAGTTAAAAATGTGACACCCAAAACAGAATGTTTATGGTAGTTTCATTTACATCGAAATAATATATTTACTCACAAAATAGTTAAAAAAACAACATATGTGCAGCTTCATAATTTTGTTCTGCTGTAGTTTTATAGTGACCCATTCCTGTCCGAACAGAAATTGCATAGTCTTAATTGAGTAACGTATGAGTATGTATTGTCATTTGAATTTACGAAGTGGCAACGTGTGAGGTAAAGAGTAATACAAAATATTTCAAAGCGAGTAATAAAAGTGGGCCTGTGACAAGAATAATTAAAAACAAAGTATTGAAATGTATTGCAGATTCAATATAAGTTATGTATTCGTAATTGTAGAGACTAAATTGATATATGACATTTGTAATTTGCCTGTCCACCTTCCCATCTGATGCTGACATATCTAAATTCTTGGTAAAAGGGCAAAATTAATTAATTTAATGAATTAGTATCTTATATGAAGTGTTCTACTACTCAAAGATAGAGCTTGGATGAAAATGTAATGGTTTAAAGAAAAAGGTCCATATATGGGGATTAAATGCAAGATGCTTGTGTAAGAGGCTGTGTACGTATTACGGCATTAGTGCAGTAAGATGCAGTAGAGCAATGGAAGGTTAATGAGTTTCATAAAGGTGCACAACATGGCAACAGTTTATGTTCTGGAAATTAGTGAAGAATTATCATGAGCTACCATTTTGTCCTGAAAATAATTAGTGTAAATTTGCAGGCATGCAGTGTTTTAATTCTGAAGTCCTGAAATTATGATATCAGAAGTTTGCAAGTTTCAGTCTGGAACCTGCCACTGTAAATACTCTCTCCTGTTTTGTGTGTGTGTGTGTGTTTGGTGCACAAGAAAAGTGCCATCTATCAGAATTATGTTTAATTCATAATTTTACAGCAGGAAATTGATATGATCGAAGTAGAAAATAATGTGGATGTTCTGAGTGAAGAAGATCCCATTGGTTTCAAAACTGACGAGGTTTGCATTCCATCAACATTTTCTGTAAAGAATGCCAAACCCAAGGTAAGCGTTGGTTTCAGCTCATTTCTGTGATTATTATTTGTGTGTGTATGTATGTACATACAAATCTGAACATGCTTAGAGGGCTTTCATTTGCATGAAATGGTTACAAAGAAGCAACATTTCTTCAGCTTAATAATGTTGCAGTTACAGAACTGCACGGATTCACCGAAAGATGTACCTGGTTCAGATACTGAGACATGTCACGATGGATATGAATTTGTCCGTGTAAAGACAGAGGATGTCACAGATATAGAAGAGGAAGAGTACCCTGTGCTAATAGCATGTCCAGTAATAAAGGCTGAACCTGAGGTATGTTTATATAATAGAACTGTGATAGAAAGTCGTTTGTATATCGGATATCTGTATTAAACAAAGTGGTATGGAAAGAAGGGCCAGAAAAGAAATTTGACTGTCATCAGCAGTCTGAACGGGCATATCTCGGTGAGAATAAGAAATATGTTCACCACCAAGGTCAGGTGCAGACCTCATACAGAATGACAACTAAATTAACTGATGCCCCAGCACTCAAGGTTGGAGTATGGTATCAAATTGAAGATGTTTCAAGTTCCATGGGCACCACAACATGTGTATAGTCCGCGACAGTAATCTTGTGACTAGCGTGGTGAGGAGGTGGGGTGAAGGAGGAAAGACAGCGTCTGTCTTTAATGCTTCAGACTTCCTGCATTCCTTGCAAGTCGCAAGATTACAGTCGCGTACTGTACATACTTCACTGAAGAAACAGTTTAGACTAATATTGGCGGTTTATGATTTTTGTGGCATTTGTAGTACATCTTCCGCTAAATTCTGGTTGTGTAATGGGATTTGGTAAAAGACAATTCTAATAATGTAATAGCAATTGACATCATGTACACCTTGCTTTCAAAGTCATTCTTATTTATTTATAGTCTATTTAACAACACTTTCTAGTAGCATCAAGTCAGTCTTCTTCTCATTATATTTATCATAATTTTCTTTAACAGAGTCCTGTGAATGAACGTCAGCTTAAACATGAAGGGCGTTTATTTTCCTGTGATGTTTGCAAAAAATCATTTGGGCGCAGGAGTGATCTGAAGAGACATCAACACATACACAGTGGAGAGCGTCCTTATACCTGTGATGTGTGCAGTAAATCATTCAGTGAAAGGGAACACCTGAAAACACATCTGCGCATACATAGTGGGGAGCGGTCTTATTCCTGTGGTGTGTGCAACAAATCATTCAGTCTGAGTAGTGGTCTGAAGAGACATCAACGCATACACAGTGGTGAGCGGCCTTACTTCTGTGATGTGTGCAATAAATCATTCAGTGAAGGGGGACACCTGAAAACACATCTACGCATACATAGTGGAGATCGTCCATTTGCATGTGATGCGTGTAATAAATCATTCAGTCAGAAGGGTCATTTGAAGGAACATCAACGCATACATACAGGAGAATGTCCATATTTGTGTGATGTGTGTGATAAATCATTTGGGCGAAGGAGTGATCTGAAGAGACATCAACACATACATAGTGAAGAAGGCCCCTATGTCTGTGAAGTGTGTAATAAATCATTTGGGCTGACAAGTGTTCTGAAGAGACATCAACACATACATAGTGAAGAAGGCCCCTATGTCTGTGAAGTGTGTAATAAATCATTTGGGCGGAGGAGTGTTCTGAAGAGACATCAACACATACATAGTGAAGAAGGCCCCTATGTCTGTGAAGTGTGTAATAAATCATTTGGGCTTAGGAGTGTTCTGAAGAGACATCAACACATACATAGTGAAGAAGGCCCCTCTGTCTGTGAAGTGTGTAATAAATCATTTGGGCGGAGGGGTGATCTGAAGAGACATCAACACATA
The DNA here is from genome assembly GCF_977971745.1 of Zootermopsis nevadensis. NCBI lineage: Eukaryota > Metazoa > Arthropoda > Insecta > Blattodea > Termopsidae > Zootermopsis > Zootermopsis nevadensis. The sequence continues at coordinate 780,644 of NW_028259140.1, read as the reverse complement.
CACAGTGGTGAGCGGCCATATTCCTGTGAAGTGTGTAATAAATCATTTGGGCAGAGGAGTGTTCTGAAGAGACATCAACTCATACATAGTGAAGAAGGCCCCTATGTCTGTGAAGTGTGTAATAAATCATTTGGGCAGAGGAGTGTTCTGAAGAGACATCAACTCATACATAGTGAAGAAGGCCCCTATGTCTGTGAAGTGTGTAATAAATCATTTGGGCGGAGAAGTTATCTGAAGAAACATCAAAACAGGCATGGTGAGGAGCTCCCAAATCCTGTGATATAATTAATAATTCAATTGGAGTAGTTGTCCGAAGAGACGTTAAAGCATCATGATCTGAATAATCATCGGTGATGTATAGTATGTGGTGTGAATGGAGAAATGTGTTGCAGCAAAGAAGAAAGGTTTGGTTAAAAAACTAGTGAAACTGAAGTGCTTTAAGGATTCTAGCAAGACTTACATTAGTTTTTATGAACACACTTGTGTAAAAATAGATTTCTTGAGTTTAGATGATTTTTTACAGAAAAAGTATTGGTTAATGGCTGATCAGTATGTTGTGTTATAAAAGGCTTCACCATTTCAGTCTCCCGAGTTATGTGTAGAAAGAAGGAATTGGAAGTGTGTGAAGCATCTCGTGTCTGACCAGCCACTGACCAAAAATAAGAGATTTTTGAGCCTGCATCCAGTGAACAGGTTCTTATTCAACATTGTTCTTTTTTTACATTAATGAATCAACAAAATTAAATAAGTCATAATCACCCTTCATTATGTTTTGTCCAACTTGTGTTAATTCTATTCAGATTTGCAGAGCTATTCAGTTTCACAATTTATTCTAAAGAATTAAATTTTGTGTGACGTCCACTGTGTATATATTGGTGTGGTCATAACTCCTGTCTAAAAAAATTCTATGGGAAGACTGACCACCTCCCCTTTATCATCTTCACTCTCCTTTTACCTTATTATGAGGAAGACTGTGGCAGTGAAGTTGTTTCTGGTTTGTAGGAAATATCACTTCATGAGATTAAAGTAAAATGTGCTGAAATCTCATCAATTGTGTTGCACGAAGATAATTCGTATCATCAGATACAATTGTCCACTGAGTAATAAAAGTTGTAGTCAGAAATACTATTTTAAATTATAAATACAGTCAGAAAGCTTAATTTAAAACCACACACACAACATATTGAACAGACGGAAGCCTGAGAGGTGAATATATAACAGTCATCAAAAGAAAGAAACACTGACAACTTTCATTATAATTACTGTATGTAACTTGTATTTATTTCATAATTATGTATTTGTATTAGTTATTCCTCAATATTAGATCAGAAACTGAAACTTGTACTCTGTTTAAAATATTCATAAATATCTGAGCATACATTTTATATTTCACCCTCTGGTCCATCCTACATTCCATCCAAATGTCTTCACGTCAAAAGAGCTGTAGGGGTGGCAACTCTGTTGTGACATAACCCTTTTGAATCTCAGAGGCCAGTGCCTAATTAGGTAATATAACGAGAAATAGTTTTGGCGAAGCTATTGTCAGTTCCAAAAGATGTCTGACTGCTGTTCCAACAGTGGTACATGTACAGCAAACTCCTGTATTTGCATTAATTTCATTTACAGTATACATTCATTGTTCTCTGGGGCTTAGTCTCCTACTGAGCTGAATGTCCCATTTTCGAAAGTTACTTCCACCGATGATTAATTATTAACGATAAAAGTTTTGTTTCTAATTAACATTTTCAAAGTACCTGTTCATAAGGAAATTAAATTTACAAATATACTGATGGGCAAGACGTGGCTTTCACATTTTAAATAAATGTCAAGCCCCAAAAATTTGATTGCACATATTAATGCACATGTTTAAGATGGCACAAATAAGCCGAAGTGCACTTCCTGGAATGTTGAGTTTAGTAGGAGTGTGCGAGGCCTGCATTCTAAAACTCCCAGGATTAAAAAAATCCCGACCTTTATAGTACCAAGAGAGTGTCAGTGGTTCAACGGAACACGACAAAGTTAAAATTAACATTTTAATGGACAGCAAAGTGGCTAAATGCACTTTGGAAGGAAATATATTTGTGTTTGTTTTTGTTGAAAAAACAACATTTCAGATGCTGGCTCTGCTGCCATTATCCTGTAACACTAAAAAAACTAATTTGCTGCACCCACTGGATGCAGCTTGTCTCACTTCCCAGAAAATATCCAAAAACATGTATCAAGTGAACAACAAAACTTTGTGATGATGAAATAATTGTGAATTGTTGAAGACGTAGCCCCTCCGCTTTGTATTCTGGATGTCCTGTGCTCAAGTCCTGGACTGCAGATGAGCAGTCCTGGTTTTTGTTAGTTCCTCCAGGTATCTGCAGGCGTAGTACCTTCAGATAAATCACAGATTTATATCATTTTCACCGAGTGTCAAAATTTAACTTGGGCTAGTGATGACATGAGTTACCTGAACCATTATCACATTATAGACTGCGAAACGTTTTGATGGACTTTAAGCCCTCCATTTTACAATTCTTATACATGATGTTAAGGCAAATGTTAGAAGTATTCTTGTGATAAAATGTTGAGTTAATTGAATCATGTATAGTTACAACTCATGTTAGAAAAATTATTATAAGAATGACTATTTCGGACATTAAATTTCAGAAACTGAATCCAGGCATTGCTATTATTACAGACAAGTGAATAATTTAGGAAAATACGGAACATCTCTTCAGTTAATTAGTTTTTGGATTTTCTCTTTTGTGTCGCCGACGGTTCTGGAGTTCACTCTTTCGATGGCTTGACATTCTCTTGCCTGTCAGAATTTCCATTTCCTTTTCATACCAGGTCCTGGTGGACCATGTTACAGGATGGGGTTGTTAATGGTTGCGTTGGTGCAAGCAGCCATTTTGTGGGTGGCTAGCGTGGAGTGACACACCATCATATATTTGGGGAGGTGGGGGTGTCTACATAACTGGGATTAAAGTTATGATGTAATATACATTAACAGTTTTTGCTAGGAGGCCTTTATTGTAATTTTGTATAGTGGAGGTATATTGAAGGGAGGAATTTTTTCCAAGTTGTTTGCATCATGTTTCAGTTGTAAATCTGTGTAACTGTATTTATTTTGGTTTTTCCTGGTAATTGTTGTCGTTGGTCTACTGCGAGCCGTAGTTGCGTTGTCTGTGGCTGTGAACTTTAACGGTGCGTGGGCTAAGTACTCAATGATGATCTCTTGAGGTTGAAGCACGTTTGGGATTAGTGTCCCTTCAAGTGTAAACAGTTTTGTTTGTATGTATTATTTTAAATTTCAATACACTGCACGGTATGCAAGGTTTTAAGACTCTGAAATGCTGGTGAACTTCTACCAGACTATGCAGCAAAACATCTGAGAATGCAGTAATGTTTATTTAAGCTGATTTTGTGAAAATATATTAACAAGAGTAGCAACACTATATGCTGTTGGTCAAAATCCATCAAGACAACTGCATAACCTCACTTCTTGATACTTAAGTTCCCACACACAAATTAATTAACTTCTTGTGTGCCTGCATGCACAGGGTAATCAGTTTCCAGTTTTTGTAACAAAATCTGACTGGGTCAAGAGAACTTCAGTTTGGACATTATGGTATGGAATGAGAATCTGGGAAAATGTGGCATAAGTGGCATTTGCAGTCTTGCATGCATTGGAGACACAATGCCCCTGAACCTTGTTCCTACCAAGCTGTCATTCAGGAGTCATTCAGTTGGAAGAGTCAACTGAGAACACATCAACGCATACATAGTGGAGAGCGTCAATTTGCATGCAATGTGTGTAATAAATCATTCAGTCAGAAGAGTCATTTGAAGGAACAACAGCATATACATAGTGGAGATTATCCATTTGTCTGTGATGTATGTAATAAATCATTCAGTAGAAAATGGGACCTGAAGACACAGAGCCATACATATTGAAGAATGTCCGTATCTGATATGCGTAATAAATCATTCAGTTGAAGGAGTCATCTGAAGAGACATCAAAGTATATATCATTGACTGTCCTTATGTGTGATGAATGATCAGTGCATATGTAGTACATAGTATCCTTAATCCTTTGATATGTTTAATATATCTTTATGTTGTTAGACACTGACATAATTGCATAATACACAGTGGAGAGCATCCTCAATCCTATGACATGTAAGATATTTTCCTGCCCTGAGATTCTGAATAAATGTCAACTCGTGCAGAGAATATGTTCTGATACTGGAGTAACGTGTTACCTGTTCACACAAAACAGAAGATATATTTGAAAAAAGAGTGACAAAAATAAACAGCTTTAAGGGTTTCTGTGAAAGTTGTGTAAGTTCTTTAGAGCATACTTATGTATAAAACTAATGTATTCATTTCAGCTTATTTGGCCTGCTCTTCCAATCCTCTTTGCCTACTAAATATGAGTAGTTAGCTTAGTCCAGGAATCTTCAAATGATTGTTTCATTTCGTTTTATCCTCAGCAACAACATTTGTACATAGGCTAAGTGAGTATTTCTTTCGTGACTTTTTAATTTCTGTATTCAGGATGATAGTTAATAGCAGCAAGTGGTATTGTGTGCCTTACTGAAGGAGTCAGTAATTGGAAACTTAAAACAGCCGTCTTATATCGCAAGGATTACGAGATGTTACATACGATGGGGAAAGTTTTATAGGTCACATAACAGTGACAGGCACACTCCTGTTTCAAAAGAATTTGTTAATTTCATTCTGATATACAGTAGGGCCCCGCTTTTCAGCGCCCCGCTTTACGGCGATTCGCTAATACGGCGCTTAACAGATGAGTCAGAGAAGTGCATCCGGCGCCATTTTATCGTCGCTGATTCAGTCTGTTTACAGCTTTTGCGCGCTGCGCGTCTCCGTATTTCTGGAAATTTTTCAAAGTTATTACAAACTGTATATTTATATAATATTTTTGTGTTACTACAGTGTAATTACAAAGACGTCTAAGGGTAGTAGCGATAAAAAGAGGAGTCGTAAGCCTCTTACTTTAAATGCCAAGTTAGATATGATTAAACTTCGTGAACAAGGCATGTCTATGGCCGAGATAGGACGTAAGCTAGGCCCAGCTCGCCAAACTGTTAGTGCCATCGTGAACGCTAAGGAGAAAGTGTTAAATGAAATTAAAAGTGTCACACGAATGAACTCTAAAGTCATAAGAAAAAGAGATAGCCTTATTGCTGACATGGAAAAACTTTTAGTTGTGTGGATTGAATATCAAACGAGCCACAATGTGTGTACTACTGATATTCATTTTAATTTCATATCGTTTTCTTAGGCCTAGCGCTATTGTGCACTTACGATATGATAGTGTAACATCTTATTAGGCTTTGATTTGCATTTGCAAGTGAAAAAAATGCAAAGATCCGCTTTTCGGCGATTTTCGCTTTATGGCGGGGGTCTGGTCCCTAACCCGCCGTATAAGCGGTGCCCTACTGTACCAGTATTATACTTTGCAAGATTTCAGGTTCTCATGGCATGAAGTATGAAGTATGAAGATGACTGTCTTGTGTGTTGTTGCAGCAATTAGTATGGCAGAAGTTTACGGACATTTCAGAGGTACAGCTAGCACCTCTGAAACATTAGAGAACTTCTACCAGACTGCAAGGTGCAACAAGTTAGAAGACAGCCATCTTTAGTATTATACTTATCGCCTGTTGCTATAAACCAAACCAAAGTTGTTATACTTGGAGTTTGTAAATGTATAAATAAAATGATTATGCTAGCCTGTAAACACCTGAATTTCACACAGTGATTGTCTTTCAACTGATGATTTCTAATATCTGCTGGACCCCTTTCACTCATAAAATGAAGCACAACATACCTTCCATTAAATGGGCTGCAGTTACTTTGCGAATTACTTGGGGGTGGAGGGTTTTGGTAAACATCATAATCTTAGTAATATAACAGCAGCTGACATAATTTACACCTCTTCTTCTTCTTCTTCGTACTATGTTTGTCCTGATATTTTTCTCTTTTCCTTAACACAGTCCTCTGAGTGAACACCAACTTTCACATGGTGAGGGGCATCAATATTACTGTGACGTGTGCAATAAATCATTCAATCGAAGAAGACACCTGAAGATTCATCAACGCATACACAGTGGAGAGGTTACATATATCTGTGATGTTTGTAGTAAATCATTCAGACAGAGGAGTGATCTCAAGATACACGAACGTTTACATAGTGGGGAATGTCCCTATGTCTGTGATGTGTGCAATAAATCATTCAGTATAAAGGGTTACCTGAAAAAACATCAGCGTATACACAGTAGTGAGCGGCCTTATTCCTGTGTTGTATGCAATAAAACATTCAGTCATAACTGGCGCCTGAAGATTCATCAACGCATACACAGTGGTGAGCGGCCATATTCCCGTGACGTGTGCGATAAATCATTCAATGAAGGGGGACATCTGAAGATAGATGAATGCTTTCATAGTGGAGAGCATCCACATTCTTGTGGCGCGTGTAATAAATCATACAGTATAAAGGGGACACCTGAAGAGACATCAGCGCATACATACTGGACAGCGTCCATGTCTGTGATGTGTGTAATAAATCATTCAGTTGGAGGAGTCATCTAAGAGACATGAAAGCAGATATACATGGGGAGTGTTGATACTTTTCACATGTCAACACATTTTTCTGCCTGGAGATTCTGGTTAAATGTCAACTCACGTTCTGTTATTGGAGCAATGTGTTGCCAGTTGGCACAAAGGAGAAGATACACCGAAAAAGAGTGGTAAAAATAAACGTCTAATAAAAGATTTAAATGAAAGTTGTACAAGTTCTTTAGAACATGCTTATGCATAAAACTGTCCAGTTGATTTGTTACACAGAGAAATATTTTCCATTTTTAATTTTATAAACAGGTACTATTTGTCATTAAGTTATATTTTGATAACAATCAGTGATGAATAAAACCCATGCTGTATTGAATTATGGCACAAAATGTCCTTTTATATTGGTTATATGATATTATAGACATTACCCTAATGAAATTATAAAAGGTGATAAGAGCATGTTTATGTGACAGTACAAAAGTCTGCAACCTTTTAAATGTGAACTGCATATGTAGCTGTAAACTCAGTTTATCTTATTAGCCCTCCAAATAATTACATGCAAGGACAATATGAGAGTGCGACTTTACTTTGGGTTATGTTATGGAAAAAAATGTTCTAACAATAAAAACATAATTTCTTAACAAGTCTAGTGTATATATATATATATTCACAATATGACAATGTTCAGAAGACAAAATGGAAGTGTCAATAGTCTGTTACAAGTTTATACTTCAGTCGTATACAAGTGCTTAAAATGAAGAACAGAACATGTTAAATATAAAATATGATAATGCAAAGGTATTAACAAACAAAAACCTCACTGTTTAATTCTGACTGTTGGTACAATATATAAATTACTTATGTTAACTTATATTCCTGGAAAAATAAACTGTCCAACTTCATTGTACTGCCAGAGAAGTGACTGTGCCGTGATAAAATGTGGACAATTCTTAGATCACTTTCTTTCTCGTGCATGTAATTCACATACATTAACAGATATAAATACTGTGCAATGTATATGACTGAAAATTTCTGCTCCTAATTTTGGACACAGACATTTCTTGTGTTAAAACAATTTTTAATAAATAGCCTGGATATTTTTGCACAGACTGTAGCACTAGGATTACCAGTATTATAAACAGAAGAATACTTATTCAGTCAAAAATATCTTGATTTAAAAAAAATAATTAAATTCCATTATACTTCCCTGAACACTGTGATAATGAATGTAGGATCACATTCTTCACCTGATCTGACAAATCACGCTGGAAATCATCCGGATTTGACCAGTTCATCCACACGGTCTCTATGCTGTGCTGTCTGCAGGTGAAGCCTGACTGCTCGAGTTGACTGCATTATGACTTGACACAACTTGCACACAACCTCCTTATTGGGCTCAGAACTAAAGTGGAAAAATACACACAACCAGGAAATGTTATTAAAGATGATAAAGCTACTCATTAAAATTTTACTCCATGTGGTCTGGCAACAAACGTAAAATGACGAGCACTAAGAAAGAAGTAGGAAAATGACAGGTCACACTTAATATCAATGTGAAGGAGTGCTATATATCTGCAAACAGAAATCTCGTAGTTTTCACATACAGATCAACCATTATGTTAAGCTAGTTATTCTAAGTGAAGCTGAGACAACACCCACGAGGAGCAAGACCTTTTTAAAATCTCATCCTGGCTGCTATCTGATAAAACAAATATTAAAATATGCAAAGCAATGTTTACCTGTCTTATGTATTGTGATGCCATATATACACTGTCTCCATCTTCAGGGCTGATGCCTTGAAGATGGAGACAGCATGGTCTGTGAAATGTTAGCATATCCCAACAAATCCACAGTGTGCTAAAACCCAGAATATTCTCAACGTATTGAGGATGTTTGAGAACAGAGTGTTGGGTGAATATATGGACCTAAGAGACAGACGAAGTGAAAAATATTGAGAAAGTTGCATAATAAGGGGCTTGATAATTTGTACTGTCGATAAGATATCATTAAAATGATCAAATCAAAGAGGATGAAATAAGCAGGGCATTAGCATACATGAATCAGGGAGATGAGGACTATGTTCAAAATTATGCTTGGAAAGCTTGAATGGAAGAGATCACTAGGCATAGATGGAACATGTTAAAATGGCTCTTAAGAGAAACTGGATGTGGATTAGATTCATCTGGCTCAGAATAGGAACCAGTGGCAGGCACATGTGAATAAGGTGATGGAAAATCTCATTTAAAATTTAAAAACCCAGATAGCACCCCACACATTCTAAGTAGAATGGGCAAGGAGTTAAAGAATAAGGTTCAGAGAGTGGAAGATGAGATGAAAATTCTTACTGAGACTGATAACTGCAGCAGCAGCTGTTCCTTATCGTACCTGATGGCTTTAGATTGTAAGTCTTTAACGTGCTGCATCATTTCCTTCGCGTAACTACCATCCTCTTCCTGTAAGTCCACACCCCAATGCAGTTGGAATATTGCTCGCTCATCCATCCTGCTCTCACTGGGATCAAGGAGATGCTCGGGGTTCAGCTGATTCCACTGGAACTGCCTCTTGGATTGGTGTATTTCCATAGGTTTGCGTTTCCTCTTCAGCAAACTGGAAATAGAGTGATAAATATTCTTCCACCAAAAAGGGAAACAAAATACTAACACTATAAAATCCTCACATAATTCTTTACACCACTTCAGACATGATTTAAATGGCATCTACTATTAACTACTTCGTCAATGATTGTTTAAAATTAAATTGCATGATGATAAACAGAAAATAAATAAAGTTAATAACTGCTGCTGTACTTTGAACTATTCAAGACACAATTTACATTTCTCAACATGACAGTATTCATCATCAACTAATTAACTAAACAATCCATGTACTCTCTCCATAATACTGAATTTGCTCTGAGAAGTTCACTTACTTCTGAAAATTAAGAACCACAGAACTCATCAATGACACTTTTCAGTCTTTAGTGACATTAAATTGTACCCTGAGCCACTTCGATTCAGTTCAAAACTTCACATACTTTTATTTTAGTAACAATCTCCAATAATCATCTAAGTATCCCGAATATTCTCTTCCGAGATTTTCCACCCAAATTTTGTCCACATTTGTTATTTCGCTATGCATCCTTAAATGGCTTGTCCATCTTATCTTTCACTAACAACTGAATAAATACAATAAAGTTCCACTACTTACGTGAACAGAAAATCTCTGATTTTATTCTGGCATTTGATGATATCTCTGGGACCAGTATCAGGAGTGTCTTGATCTTCATCAGTATACATAGCAACGTTCATCCAGTACCGTAAACGATTCACTTCTTGAAGATCATCTATCGTTATCTCCGAATCAAATGTCACTTCCATGTCATGCTCTGGAAATACTGGTTGCCCTGTGAGTTTATTAAATCCAAGGCCACACAGTGCTCCGATCAACCTTGTCCTAGACTCATTGATCCTATAAGGTACAAACCAACATCACATGTATGTTGGAATTTGTTTCAAGAGGCATCGAAAACTCGACACACGGGCTCGTTCGAAGAGAAGTGCATATAAGATTCGGGCTTTGTGAGAAGTGAATTGATAGAAACAAGAAGACAAAGTACGAAATGTATAAAATTAATATTGAAAATACAGAAATAATTCAAACAAGTGGGTTGGTTCTCACCTTTGATTTGATGTAATAAAACGCAAATTTATTTTACCAACCAAAAAATGTTCCATACCTCAGTTCTATAGATGGTGCAAAGATGAGAGAGACAATTGAAGCAAGTCCGTGAAGGTTGGGCATGAGTGTGGTGTGGCGTAAAGTCAAGCGGTCTCCTTGAGGATTCTGCCCCACACTGGCAGCCACCAGGAGTCTGAAGCAGTGCAACATTATAAACTGCTTTTGACATATGAAAACAATGAAAGAAATGCCCACCCCATTTCAAAATACACTAACAAACCAACCAACCAACCAGCAACTGTACCACACTGACTTGTATTTCAATTTGCATGTACATACACCATGTTTCATTGAACTAGTTTCCTAGCTTGTAGTTGTATCTCACTAAGAATAATACAGTCAGTTTTGACTACATTTACATATATCTACCTCTAATTATCAGGCACAGCTTCTTCATGTTTGAAATGGCTACAAAAGTATCACAGTGCTTACACAACAAAACTAGAAACTATATTACACATTCCCTTTTTTTCATGGCCCTTGTAAGTGCCTTCCTTGAAAGTTGAGCTGTTGCCCCTTCCAGGATCTTCCTTGGGAGTTGCACTTTCTAGTGGTCCCTCCATGCAAACTGCCCCCCCCCCCCCAATACAAGTGACCAACAGAACCCTGCTCCATTCACTTCTACCCCAAAGACGGAGGCTACAGACACCTGTCAAACACAGGTCACTACCTACACATCCACACAGAATCATAAACCAGAAGATGATGATCCAATTTTTTGTTGTATAAACCTCAAATCTCATGGTATTCCTCAGCACCCCTAGAAAAATGAAATAAACAGTCTGCCCCTTTGTTTTCCAGTCTTTTTATTATCATCATCTCATTTTGTTCAAAATTAAATAATATCTGTAGCTTATAGCTTGTTTAACATTCAAACCTACCAATTGTAGTACACAAGAAAGTGGCATCTCACCTACTGTGAGGGCCATAGGATAACGATTCTGACGTCAGTTTGGGAAGAACCCAGTCTGAGCCTCGGAACAGAGCTACCTAATCAGATACTATCAGATTTCCAAAATTCCTGTATGCAAATTCAGAGTTCTTTACAGTTTAATATATATTGTTATCATCCACATTTTGACATAAGATACGAGGCTCGTCCACAAAGTAAGTTTCCCTGGGGCCGTTTACAGAAACAAAACACAATTTCATGGAAATATTTATTGCAACAGATACAGCAAGTGTCCAGCTATTTTTCAACATATTCGCCACCGGAACTGAGACATTTGTCATACCGTGGGACCAACTTTTGAATACCTGTGTCGTAGAAGTCTGCCGCCTGGGATTGGAACCACTGTGTGACAACCATCTCCGCCTCTCTGTCATTCTCAAAACGCTGACGCTGACCGGACAGGAATTTCTTGAGGTGTAGGAAAAGATGGAAATCACTGGGAGCGAGGTCCGGGCTGTAGGGTGAATGATTAAACACCTCCCAGCTGAACTCCTGCAGGAGACTTGCTGTCCGTCGAGCCGTGTGCGGCCTAGCGTTATCACTGACCGCACTTCACAGTCGGCGGGAGCTGGAATAAGAACCTCCATCTTCAACAGCTGCAACGATGCTACTGTGAGAACGCGGGAAGTACCGTTAGTGCATGCGCCATGCTACGTCATTGCTCTATCACGTACGCACAGTCGCTTCGCGGAATATAAGGTTTGCTAGCTGTGGGACGAGTGGGAAACTTACTTTGTGGACGCGCCTCGTACATTGGTACCTGATACGACATTACAGTATTAAAGAAGTTATGAAATGACTGGCCTAAGATAATAAAGCAGAAATCTACCTGTCATGAGGATCCTGTGGTTCAGAATCCAGCAGCACAGAGTTGACGGAGTTCCATTCAATGTGCACAGAGCGACATACACCCACACGTGTCAGGTTGTACAGTTTCATTTCAAGAGGGCTATGTGGACCTCGAAGTATTACCTACGTTATAATGAAAAGCATTTATTGTTTACAGTACAAATGAGAATGTCAGTATTACTTAATTTAAGTTTCTGAATAATTTACTGCAGAGCCCTTAAAACACCAAGAGACAGTCACATGTTCAACACGAGCAACTTCGCACAGTCAGACAATAAAATTCAATTTTGTGCATGCGAGTGCGTGCGTGCACACTAACAACTAGCTCTTGTCTCATGTTGCATATCTTCCAACAATGACCTTAGATTGTTTTAATCTAATGTAATCCGAGGTCCCCACTGTTGCACAACAATGGGAGTTGCCTAATTCAAGGCAATATCCTGGGATTTGGGGGTCACAGTGGCCGCACGGTCTGAGGCGTGCGCCTTGTGCCGCTTGGTCACTGGGACCGTGGGCTCGAATCCCACTCAAGCCACGGATGTTTGTTCGCGTTTTTCTGTCTTGTGCTGTCCCGTGTACAGGTAGAGGCCTTGCGACGGGCCGATCCCTCGTCCAAGGAGTCCTACCGACTGTCTATAGATCAGAGCCAACAATAGTTGAGACCCGCAATGCTCAGGCACTTGAAGGACAGGTCGTCCACGTATCCTGGGATTTACCCGGAGAGACTGAGTGGAAACCATGAAAATCCTGTCAGGACTGGTGACTAATGAAATGCGAGGAAACTATGCGAAGTTTACCTGTGTCCTGCATTCTTTCTCTGAAGGCGGCTCAGGATCTGGATCTCCGCCAAAATCCGTTTCATGTGAATACAGCTCTTCGTACACCCTTCTAGTCTCCGATTCCATATTGGACTGAAGCTCTCTTACATCATGGTTCATCTGCAGGAAACAGAAATATTTTTCTTACTAGGACATTCTACTTTATTGCCATATATTTTATGAAGTTTTACAATTCTGAAAATTTATGCTACCAGAACTTCTTCAAGCTTGTATGTCTTGTCAGCCTGTCTTCAAATTAACCATGTACTTCATAACCATTACAGGTTAACTTTCCATTATAAGGAAATTAATTTTTAATGACCACAAAAGGTAACAAGTTTCAATTTTATGAAGATATAATATTTATATGAGAAAATGCACTCTGCAAGATATGATTCACATTTCCAGTAATTTCTGTTTGATGAACAAGTTTTTAATCCAATACACGTGTTACAAGCCCACTCATTATAAAAAAAGCACTTACTTTAGAGAGATAGCTTTCATCTGCTCGCTGTGCATAACCCTTCTCAATAAGCCAGTGGTTGATATTCATTTGCTGATTAGATGAATGATTTTGTTTGATCAGTTCCAGAGATACTACTCCATTTACCACTGAGTATACCTGAAAAATGAACCACTTTAAACTACTCACAAGAAAGTATGAAGTAACACGAGAATCCACAGTAATACCTCTTTAGAATGAGGACCAATATACACAAAGAAACCCATAAATTCCAGCGTGTAACATGTACTCTACTGATGAAGCTGAAGTGGGACTATTACTCATTATAATAAATAGAACACTTATGTACTTGGCTGAAAACAATAATAGAGGTAAACAATATAATACAATGCAAGATTCCACTAATGGAAAACAGGCTGGAAAAAACTGAGAAAAATTTTAAATGGAAAATGTGTTTAAGATGTTAACTCTACACTTTCTCTGCTTTTCTCTGGACGTCAGTTATGTCCTAAGAGCCTAGCAAATTGTTAGACATCCTTTCAATCATGTTTTAAAAACATTAATATTGTTCATTCATCTACAACACAAGTACTCCATCACAGAATTTTGTCTGCCAGCATTTCCCCCCCCCTCCCATCAGAGATACATGTCCAGGTCATCGTAACACATCTGAAGACCCACAATTTATTATTCTGAACATCTTACCTTGCCATACAACACTCTGACTTGAACCATCCTCCTGAACTCATGCGCGGCATCTTCCGTCCAAACTCCTCGCGAGTTACGGATGAGAGACGGCTGAATTTCTGATAAGATGCATTCAAATGCCTGGGGTGAAACTTCAAGAATTTCAGCTTCAACTGTTCCATTACCAAACTCCCGTAAGTCAGAAGGTTTCACTGCTTCTGAATTTCCATAATCAATGAAGAATACCTGTACAGAGATATATCACAAAATGATGCAACTCTTATTACTTCAAGCTTGATTCTTCTCTGGAAGTTTTTAAGTTTGTTACAACACAACTCAGTTCATACTTTCTACAACTGTAATTCTGCTTCCTCGACATATAACAGAATAGAGCAGCCCGTTCAATGTTATGGGGGGCGGGGGGGAAGGAAAACAAAAGCAGTGAACCGCAGAGGACGACGTCAATCAGAAAAGAGCATATGGCAACAAAGTCACTTTCAAAATTTTATAATGTCAGGCGCTGGAAATTCTGATAATGTCGCATACAGTTCCACAATATAAATATAACAACAAATATCTTAAAATCAAATTCAGTTTTGGAGTTAAAATACTAATATATTTAAATATGAAAGAATGTTAAAATATATATTAAAAGTTTACAGTCACTCACAATTATAATAATAATAAAATAGTATTAAAAGATTTAAAACATCATTAAATACACTACTAGTTTCGGCTACATTCAGCCATCGACGGGTGTATGCTGTATAAACCTATCACCATTTTTTACTGATTTATAACGTTATTCATATATCACTGTCTTCATTCTTGATGTTGTTCTTGTTCTTTACCGTTTCTTGTTTTGTTGCATTATCATTAGTCCTTATTAGGTTTATATTTTGTATTTTGTGTTTGGCATCGTTTTGTGACCAAGAAGCAATAACTCACTCGTAGTATGTGAACGGAGAACACTGAACTGTACAGGATTGGAGCTCCAATCCTGTACAGTTCAGTGTTCTCCGTTCACATACTACGAGTGAGTTATTGCTTCTTGGTCACAAAACGATGCCAAACACAAAATACAAAATATAAACCTAATAAGGACTAATGATAATGCAACAAAACAAGAAACGGTAAAGAACAAGAACAACATCAAGAATGAAGACAGTGATATATGAATAACGTTATAAATCAGTAAAAAATGGTGATAGGTTTATACAGCATACACCCGTCGATGGCTGAATGTAGCCGAAACTAGTAGTGTATTTAATGATGTTTTAAATCTTTTAATACTATTTTATTATTATTATAATTGTGAGTGACTGTAAACTTTTAATATATATTTTAATATACAAACCACAATATGACGCAATTGCAGTATCTTATGAAAGAATGATATACTGCACAGATGTATAAATTTTGAGGACACAATACATCTAACATACATGCAAATGACATTTTTCTTTACTGAAAGGGAAAGGATTAAATGCTAAATCTGGGGGAAAAAACAATGGTATGCAATTCGGTCTAGACAATACCTTCTGTCTCCCCTTCCTTTCATGAACAAAGTCAATTTGTATAACAAACCTGAATAAATTTGTCTTTGCTTCTCCTGGAGTGGGCAGATTCTACCACTCTGGCACGGTAATAGTTGGTCTGCGACGCTTCTGTGTAAGGTGCCGCATAGATCTTGCCAACTTGTGGTGGTTTACTTAGAGGCTTCAACAGGTCTGATTTCTCATTAAGATTTTTGAAAAGCCAGAACTGTTGCTGAGTGGAATTCACATCAGCACTTTGGGCCCAAAAGTGACCTGGGTCTACAATCTACAACACAGTTACATTCAGTGAAACTAACTCAGTCAAATGACAATCTTTCAGTATTCATAAAAGTATTACTCCTCAGATACAGCAGACTTGATTACTCATGCTGAAGTAATGGAGGGGATGCCTGCATAACTAGAAATGAGATGCCCTGCACATGCAGACTTCACTAACCAATCCCTCCGGAGGGCTCCAATCCCTCCCTCCCTTCTGTTCTTCACTTTCTTCCCCTTACTTCAGGGATGGAAAAATGAGGAAAACCATAAAGAATACAAACAGTTCAACCTGCTTCAGCTTTAAACTAACCACCATGTTTGGATACTTCACATGTTACACCTATTAATACAATCTGTTGCATCAGGAATTTTTCTCCCGGATATCCTGTAACTTGTCCCCATCATAAGGTACCTTGTCCGTTTACTATCTGAATTTCAGGAACATTTTAAGCACTATTTTTGTTGTGCAGAGTTTACAACACAATAAATTCAATCAGCTTCACCCTCGCGTAATAAGCCCTCAACCTAGTTTGAACAAGGTGACAAAAAAGAAAAATTTCTGACCCTACCAGGAATCAAATCTTGCTCCAACCAACAACCAGTCACTTTACTCAGCGGGTTCATACGCAGATAATCAGGAGTATAATTTACATCAAACTTGTATATTACAATATCATACGAACATACAGTGTATCATATCCTTAAGCAAATAAATTCTGAATAAAACTTGGAAAGATTCTTACGTGTGATATGTGTAGATGTATGTAGCTAACATCTATACCGGGTAAATTTGGACTGGTGCTGGTGCTGCTACTTGACACTTTCTGTGGTCCTTCACCATAAAAGGACTTCTCTTTACGTGCGCACAAACCAAGTTTCTCAGCTCTCTGTACTGCTTCTTGGGCCCTGCATAGTATAAAAATGCTTGATTACTTAAAGCATAAAATGAGATTACTAAACCTAAGGAAATGCTACAGGAAAGGTGAGAATATGGAGGTTTCTTGTCTGAATGTATACTACTTGCTTCAGACTGCTCATTTCTTACACCTTTCGGCACTTACGATCAGAGTTCAGTTTCAAGGTAACTCACTTTAGCAAGTACAAGATGCAAGGAATCTTCAACTGACGAAGTTTTACAGCTCTGTAAACGGCCAAGGACGCTCTTCCTGGTATATCAGCATGAAACCGGCGCTCATCCATCTCTTGGTAACAATAACGTCCAAACTGAACATAGACTTTGCTATAGAAACAAAGAATCAAACCCTGCTTCAACCAACTGAAATCTCTGGTATAAACATCAGAAAAATTAACACTATCAATAATTCTTTTTTTGCAGTGGATCTGAGGTTGAGCCAGCTCAATCCAATTTACATCAGAAGACCTAGCAGACTGGAGCAGCAATATTGTCTGATTTATGTTCTGAAAGTACATGGTTTGAATTGTAAAGAATGAGTAAAAAGTCACACAACCCATATTAAAATATTTACTGATGGCTGCAATTCAATGTGGTCTAATTAATAAATACACAATACTGCTGTGACTATACAAAGAGTCCACACAGGTCATGTCATATTGCAACTAGCTTGCATCAGTCTGTCAGTTACCTATCAACAGTCAAAGTGCAAGGACATCTTTTTTCATGAGTGCAATGAGTGTTCACTGTCTAAAACTAGCTGGCATCTCGTTCTTACTTCACTTGCCAGAACAAATTTAGGGATACATTTCCCCAATTCTCCTGCGCCAACTAATCAACGATATCTCGTCTCGGATTTCCTATCAGTATAATCTGGGGAGTCAAGCCACGTGTTTGTTGAATGTAACTTGGTAATTTGCTGGATCCAAGATCATGCTTGTGGAACTGACTTTCACCTTTCTCACTAAAGCGATACACAATGCGCAATTATAAACTATGAGCAAATATTCGAATCGTATAGCACATTTTAAAGTGATAGTTAAGTGGATATGATGAGAAGCATTGCAACTCAGCTGCCAGTCAAGAATTTAATGTCCTAGGTTCAATGTGCATGTTTGGACAAGGCAGCAGTTTATCTCAAAACGCTAATTATCAGCTGAAATCAATTGTCTATACAAACCAAAATAGCAGCAAATAATACTAAAGAAAATATGCGATCAGAGACTTACTGTACCTCGTTCCATCAAATGAGACTTTCATCTCATCTGTGCAGTCCTTCAAATAGTTCTTAATGGCCTTGGCATACAGCTCTCCTGGCTGATTGGTTGGCATGTTTTGGAAGAACACCGTGTTGAATGGGTCTCTGCCAGCAAGAAGCTTAACTGCTTCACGTTCATCAATCTGTCCACCTTGTGCACCCCGCACAAAATAGTTGGGGTAGAATGCTCCAGCAATAACCATCTAGAAACAGAAACAAACTAATTATATTTATTCTATAATAATGAAATGAGTCACCTCACAATACAATATATTCCTACATGTAAAACCATAATGTTCTCACCTATGAAACAAAGTAATAAACCCACAACTCATTAACTAGGACACCTGGGTAATATCTACTAAACAAACTAATTGTCATTATGCAATGTGTGAGTTCACCACTGTCGTCATAAACAGCTTATCATCTCAACATAATCTAAGACATTTAAGTATAATTTTGATCCATCATATATTTTATGGAGATTCATTTTAATGTTAACACCACATTATTCCACACTGTCTCTACCCATGATGCTTTCCAACTAAAATTTTGTATGGATTCATTTCAATCACTCATGCATGCAATATGTTTCACCCACATTTCTTTCAAGAAAGAAACTCAATGGAACACAGTCCTTGAGAAACTTAAAGCCACTCATAGTCTAGAAATTCCCCACATTTTATGAATTTGAAGGTTCATTACTGTGCTCACAAGATCCCACCATCAGTCCCTACCCTGTGGCAAATAAATCAAATCCCCAACCTCCAAACCTATTTCCCTAAGATCCATTTTTATAACATCCTCTCACCCTGCCCATGTCTTCCCAGTGGTCTCTTCCCTTCAGGATTTCTTACAAAAATTCTATGTATCAAAATAAAGAGACATGTCACAGTAATATTTTTAAAAGTATACAAACTTTGAGAACAAGAGGTTTTTCCACATCACTCCATATGACTCTGCTATAGCCTCTGGTAGCATCAATACCAAGCCTTTTCAGTCTCAGAGTGAGATCTTGGACCAATACAGCAACCTCCTTCATCGTCTTCAGCTGAATGAAGTAACGTTTTGCCCAAGAATTCTCACCTCCAACTGAACGACTGAAGTAACCCATCTCATGGTTTGAATACCAGACCTGTCAAAAATGGAAAGGAGGGGCAAATTTTGTAAACATACAAAGATGCGTCCAACTGTAACAGCTCAGATGCTTTCTGAAGATCAGGAAACTGGGTTCAACATATAAATTACCGTACTCTGACATCCTCATTGTGAGTGCAACATGTCAAAATTAAACACAAGTAAAATACTGTCATCACAATACATTCTGTATGATGATTTACCTTTCTGGCTACATGTTTCAGTAAACATTCATAATCATTAGGTCAATATGACTATCAAATGACCTCAATTAACATCTTTCACAGTTAGAATATATAGCACAAGACATTCTGCCATTCTGTTTTAATTTGCACTGAATATTTTGAATTTGTTCTAGTTATCTTCAATCATAATATGTCTAGTACAACCCTTAACAGTTTTTAAGTATCTTGTATCTGTCAACTGTATGAGTAATCACCATGCTCTAAATTTGTTTACATTAAATATAACCATCATTTTCAAATATCCGTCATCTTACAAGGTTCATTACTGAGCAAAGTAAACTACAATGCTGGAATAAATTAGCACCTTTGGATCACTCATTTCTCCTTACATGTATGAAACATTTGCGCCATGAATGAGTTCTTTGGTGACAGATCTGCTGCAGTCCTGTGAAAATTCTATGTAGAGCAGAGGTTCCCAAAGTGTGCCCCCCCCCCCCGGGGTGGGGGGTGGGGGGTGGGTGGGCTGTTGTTTGTATGAAAAACTTTTTTAACGAAATATGGAGAAACATTTTTAACATCCTTCGCTTGATTGAGGCAGTTCAGCAGTGACAGCCATCAAAACAAAGTATCGTTCCACGATGAACCTGGAAGACGACCTTAGAGCGGTCATTTCAAAACTCCAACCTCGGTATGATAAGTCATGTTCACAGAAGCAATCACATCCATCCCACTAATCCAGGTATGAAGCGTATATTTTATTACAGTTTTTTTTTAAAATAAATGCATTGAATAATATATACTAAATTATAAAAAAAATGTATACTCATAGCTAAATTTTATGTCAAATCTGTTTGTTTGCACTTTTTCTGGAAGGGGGTGGGGCGTGAAATTTACGAAATGTATAAAAGTTTGGGAACCTCTGATGTAGAGTAATTGCATTTCTTAGTTGATTTTGTAAACTTCAAAATTGAGTTCATGCACTCGACCACATTCTTCTTTCTTCCTAACACTTTACATAACTTTACTGAAGTAATGGTTATGAAACAGCAAGATTCAATAGATTCCACTTTTGAGTTAAATACAGCAGATACTTCTACTACTTCATTAGTTCCTTCAGGCTGCATGTTTATAAAATATAATACATACTCTGTAAGCATTAAGAAAACTAATGCAGTCACTGCATGAACTATCAGCCCAGGTGAGTTTTGAATTGTATGCTGCTAGCCTTTCTTGGAAAGGGGTGCTGAACACACTCTTCAGAGACATGGCCGCACCTGCATAACATAAATAAAGCTCCATGATGGTGATCGAGCCCGTCTACCACTTCAATAGTTTCCGACGTCAAGAAAAGATCAGACATACAATTTTTAATTAATAACACAGCAGATACACCAGAACTGTTAGGCTATGCATACATTTCCTAACATGTTTATTTTCCAAATGATTTGGATAATATACTGTCCAAAAATTACCAGCAAACAAACAGAGATTAAAACATTAATTAACTTCATGGTAAAAAACAGAATAAACCAACCCTTCTAAATGTGGTATCTGAACTGTTTGCACTTCAGTTTTATCATTCAAACAAAACCTCTACTCTTCCCTCAAGATGTAGAATAATTTACATTCTAATTGTTCATAATTTATTATGAATAAATACCAAGTATTTAATTTACTCACCCATTATGACACACTCCTCCAAAACACTGAAAATGTGACCCAGAAGAATCATTTTTGCGATATGGATATCTACAGGGAGCGACGCCATCACACGACCCATGAATGTTATGTCACCATCGTACATATACGGTAGTCCGTGGCTTGCCAACAGCAAAGCTCCAGCCTGTAGGAGGACAAGAGTAAGAAACAAAAATGACCAGAGCAGTTTAAAATACAGCACTGCACTTACTACGATAAATTCACACTGTGGCCCCCACTTTCAACTTCTGTATTCGACCATTTATCGCTCATTATTCTTCCAGGTATACAGCCTAATTCATGCAATTTGAGGCAACTCCACTTACCAACAACACGGACATGGCGGCTATATGAAATTGAGGTGAAACTGATGCTAGTTCTGTAGCTTCTCTTTTAAAAATATGCAACTTATGTCTTTGTCGGCAGAATGTAATCAACATGGTGGCTGTGCAAACTCGGTCTAGTTTTCTATCTAATATTATCAGCGGTGGAAACAGAAAAAAAAAAAAATGTGGTGGCCTCTAGTAGCACACTGTTGATTCCAAATTTCATGAAAATATGTAAACTGGTTCAAAAGTTATTTAGAGAAAGAGGTGAATGCACAAGAAGCACCTTGATACACAGTTCGTGTGCAGCTGCAAAAAGCAAACTTACCTCCTTCAACAAAAGTATTGTATTCTGAAGGTTGCTGAGGTCTGGTGGATCCAAAGACAGAGCCAATAAAGCTTTAGGCTCGCCCATATCAAACAACTTGGCCTGAAGCACCAGTCGCTCAAGTGGGCATCTCAAAATCTCAGGCACGCCTTCATCTTCCAACACACTCTGTGAACATCACATCACAATTACTCTCTGTTCATAAATTCTTGGTTTATTTCACAGTGCCCTATCAACTGCAACAGTGAATGACAAATATGCCCGAGGTTTGAGTTCTCATAATGGTGAAGCCAACTGTGTTCTTCGAGGTTGCGAAATATCAATAATTCACAGTTACAATGTTTGTTTATATGATATTTAATGGCAGTGTTGTCAGCTGCAGGATAATTACGTATGGTGAACTGGAGATGGTGGTCACAGAGGGAAAAATCTAAAACCCCAAATAATGTCATAGGCAAGACTTAAATCAGGCAGCTCATGAGTCCAAATCAAGCAAACTGGTGCCAAACCAACCTAGTCGGTAAAATAAAGAATCTCTGAATCAATGAGAACAAAACAGAAAGTATCCATGATGTTTCTATCGAAGAGGAAGACGAAGATTTCAACAGAATACAAAATAATAATAAAAGAGCGGAGTAAGGAGAAATATTAAATTAAAAAAAAAAAAAAAAAAAAAACAAAGACTCAAGAACTCCACTTACATCATAGAAGACCTGGGGTACAAGTCTGTAAACCCGACCCTCGGCAACACGTCCAGAACGACCCGCACGCTGGATACAGTTTGCTTTAGAAGCCCAGGAAACTTGTAGGCTAGTGAAGTTTGTGTTTGAATCACAGATCAGATGCTTTGTCAAACAAAAGTCAATCACTGCAATACAAACCAGCAATTATTTAAGCAAAAGCAACCAAAAGTTTACCTTCTTATGCATTCTTTCTCTTATATTCAAATGAATGTAAATTTTATATATGCATACTAACATATTTTTTGTTTTAAAAAATTAATGAACTCCACGGCCTGCAAAATATAATAACCAAGTGATAAGATATTAATAGGTTGTATAGTAATTATTACCATAGACTATGTCAGGTACTGTTATGGAACTTTCTGCAATATTTGTTGACAAAATGACCTTCCTGGAGCCTCGTGGTGGTAGCTTGAAAACCGACTCCTGTTCTTCAGTAGTGATGGTTGAATGAAGTGGTCTCACCCACCACTTCATGTGACTGTAAAAATAATGTATATTTTTAAAATTATTCTTAATAAATGGAGAAACTCCACTAATTTTATGGAGGAACCTTAGTACTTTTAATTTTATGGAAATCTGTCAAATTTTGCTCAATCAGTGTACTTCCAGGTTCACGTGCTTCTTGGAAAACATGGCTTTCTCTTTCTCTGCTGGTCTTGGCTATAGTTGTGAGATTATTAATGGTAGTAATGTGAATTAAGCGCGTAAAAAATGTAAAGCCGTCGTCAGTACTAGCGTGACACTCTTAGCAGACTACCAACATGCAGAATGTCCTTTCACACACACTTCATGTTCTCTGCACCTGATGCTTCAAGAATGAAAAGTTTTGAAATTTCTAATGTGGTTATAAAATACAATATAAAACAGAAATAACTATCAAACTGTACACCAATCACGACTAAAATAAATGAAAACAAAACGAAAGAAGGTGAAACTAATAAAGTACTAACTTTGATGGCTGACTTCTCATGACTCATGACCCTGATGATGAAGACAGAAAGGACCTGTGAAATGATGGTAAATTTCTACCAGACTACACAGTGTTACAACCCAGCAAACAGCCATCTTCATACTCAGGTCAGTGAGAACCTCAAATCCTACGTAGTACTCACGTTGACTGAGCAGTCTTCTGCAGATGATTATATAACTCTTCAATTTCATTTATCCCAGGCAAAAACACAAGCACAGCGCCCTTCTCCGTCTTACTGCCACGCTGTTCTAGTCCATCAAACTCTTTGATCAGTTTAACTGCCACCTGGTAGCCACGTTCCGTGATTCCTGGTTCTTCTTCTCTGATTTCAGGAAGCTGTTCAAAAATAACAAAAGATTATTATTATATATTTCATACCTACCAACAGACCATATCTGCCACATTATAAATGTATTTTTTTTTAAAAGCCAAATGAACTTACTGGACCTAGCAAATCCAGCTGACACAAGTAGTACTTGTTGATCATGAAAGTAGTTTTCTGATCATGAGATTTGTCCAGGTCAATGATTGGAGCTGGATGCAACTTTCCAAGGACAGGAAATGAGAAATATTCTGAAAATCTCTGTACATTGAATGTTGCTGACATGAGAATCACCTGTAGAGCGAAAAGACAAAAGTATTTTCAGTTGAGAATCATAAATTTCTAAATTTTATACAGTTAATGTTTTAACTTTAACATATATATATATATATATACTGTAGTGTTGTGACTAACAGTAACGCTAAACATAACTGGAAGGATGGAAGCATATTTTCTGTTTTATACTTGTAATGGTTATTGTCAAATTTATTTAAGGTAAATAACCCATGCATTTTCAAATACAGATGCACCTGTGAACCAAGTTTTATCACCCCATCCCCACCTTTCCCATAGCTATGACAAAAGTTTGCATCAAGTACACAGAGCAATGGTGTAATAAACCATGTCAGACAATGGCATCCACTCGTTCAAGACTGAGGCAATACGACCAACACAGCAGTAAACTAGCATAAAAAGATGTCAGATTATGATGAAGACTGGCAGCACTACGAGATACTTACCTTGACACTACGTGAATTTGTGCGCAACAGCTTACGCACTATGAGAAGAGCAAAGTCCATGTCTTGATCCCGTTCATGGACTTCATCCAGAATAACGTGAGTATAATCATTCATATTTTTATTGTTAATAAATTTCTGAAGCAGCACCCCAGTCGTGCAGAAGGTAAGGCGTGTATCATGTGATGTTTTATTGTTTAATCCAACTTGGTAACCTACTAATGTTCCAAGTGGCCAGCTGCGCTCTTCGCTTACACGTTTAGCAACAGTAATGGCTGCAATTCGTCGAGGCTGAGTTATGATTATATTGCAGTATATGCCATGTTCAACACAAGAATCCAAGATAAACTGAGGTACTTGAGTAGTTTTGCCACAACCAGTTGCACCCTGGATTACAGTTACTTGGTTTGTTTCGACAATAGACACAATCTGAAAACAAGATAAATTTATGTCATAAGCAGAACTAAGGAACTGAAAATAAGGTCTGAATATGCTTCGAGCACACAAAAATTAGATGCAACAATATACTTTCACACTCATGTACTGACCATACCCTATTTATAGGCATGTTTATGATTTACTGCCATCATAATTTCACAAACTGAACTACAATGCTGAATTCATCAGTCACCAAAGATTTCTTGACTTCCACGTTGTTATTTTACATCCCACAAACAGTAGCCCAGTGACCTTGAAACATTTGTAAACATAAAACCACAGCGAATAAAAAAAACTCCTGATAAAATATAGTTTGGAAACATTTTCTTTTTTTAAGTTTGACTTTAGTGTACCAACAGTCAAATCTTACATATGATCTTCAATACTTATCTATGTATACAGTCGAGCCATTTCAATAAAAATATCCGTCAGTTTTAGAGAGTAAATAGTTGTTTTATCAGTGTCAGCTCTGATCAAGGGGTCTTATGATTTGTTCTTACTTGCGTATACAACAGGGCACCACAAGTACCCAGCATGAACATCACACATTACAAGTTTTATCACAGTTTTGAGGTACAATTAAAAACACAGGTAGCTTTTTCAAAGCCTCAGTGATTCGTCAATTTAAATATCCCAGTTTGGAAAAAAAATTAGTTATTTGAAATCGGTTATTGACGTGAGAAATTACAATGAACAATATTTAGGTCGTCTTCAGCTTCAAATGGTTAACCACATTTTACTAACCTTCTGTTTGTGAGCCATTATAAGCAGTGAATTCTGTGGTTGATGAGCAAAGCTGTAGCTGTTATAAACTTGAGTCAGTTCCTCATGGAGCAGATCATTAACATTAGGTATAGTACACGTCGAAGTAAGTTCTTCCACATCGGACATGTTGCTTGAACCAGAGACTACTGCTGCTGCTGCTGCTGCCTCCTGGTTATCCTGGCTATCTTGCACGGACTGCAACAGGCATGCAAGGCATGGTTTGTATGTGGTATTTTTATTTCGCCTCTCATTATGAAAACATGTAATTTACATTAATTTATCTGTACAAACTGAATGGAAAATACTACTCAGAGCAATGGGACTTCTACAATATAGCATCCTGGAGAACTCACTATTACTTAACATTCGCTCACACACACTAATCCCAGTCATGTTTATATCATTGTTCAGAAGTTGCCTGATGGTATCATTATTGAACTACACGTTCAAATTAAAATTTAATTATCAACTTTACAAAAGAAAATTGTTAGATTAATGGCTGGTGTAAAACATAGGAATTCATGTAGAAGTCTATTTAAGAGATTAGAGATTTTAGCTCTACCTTGTGAATACATATTTTCGTTAATGAACTTTATTGTAAATAACCAAGAACATTTTCAAACTAATTCTGCTATACACAGTGTCAACACAAGGAATAAAAATCAGCTTCATAGATCAGGTGCCAACCTCTCATGCTTTCAGAAGAGTGCATAATATGCAGGAATCAAAATTTTCAACAGTCTACCATCAAATCTCACAGTCTTGTAAATAAAAAGGCTCAATTTAAATCAGCATTAAAAAGATACTTAATTACACACTCCTTTTACTCTGTCAGTGAATTTCTATTGTTTACAAATAAGTGATAATTTATCTTCGGTATGTAATGGGTAGATTTATTTGTAACTTATCATTACTTTAGGCAAACCCTTCGTTTTATTATGTGAAATTTATATAACAGTATGAATTGTACTTTATAATAAGTATTGTATTATTATGGCTTTTTCCACATCCTATTGCCATCTGACTATCTTATGGATCCATGGAATGTAATAAAATATGTATATGTATGTATGTAACAGGTTCAACAGTTTCTTGGGCACATGTCACTGTGCAATTAATGAAAATAATATTTTAAATCATATTTAAATTCTTTTAATCAATAAAGTCCTCAAAATGCTAGATAAAATCTAATCTAGTTCTAAAACAAAAACTTTTAATTTACATAATTAAATTTGTCAGTGTCATAAAGATACACACTGTGCATATTTCAAAACCTAACATGAGTGAGTTAACAGAAAAAAGCAATTGTTAAGCCTACATAATGCTTACTTGTGCCACATCATTATCCTCTTGAATCTGATATTGCCTTGCATAATCAAAGCCCTTCCTACATTTCTTGATATCAAATGGATCATACAACTGTTCATGGCAGGTATGAACATGACCTTGTGTTTGACCCCCTGGAACCACCACCCTTTCAAACTTTTTTGTCATATCAAAGATATCCAGCAGATCCATTTTTCCAGTTACCAGTTAAACCTACAGTCAAATTAAAAAAATCACATATACAGAAATAATGAGGTTGGAAAACATTACACATATCCACACAAAAACCAAATGACCACACTGTAGCACAAATATTAAACACAGACACACACAGAATTAGAATGTCCATGTTACGAAGACTCCTTTAATCATATATGTGCAATGCTGTCTAAATTAAGTCCTTCCAACAAATAAAAAAAATGTGACCATTGAAGATCTACGTTCAAGGCTATGAACAGTGGAGTCTAAAGCATTACCAATGTTTGATCAAAATGCAGCAACACAAAACCCCCAGTTTCACTAGATGAAGCACAGCATCTACATGTTACAACATGTGCCACAATATTTTTTATTCGCAATAAGTTACTACTTGAATTTTAGAGTAAACGTCTATTCACTGATAAGGCAAGACTTCTTTATTTGAAACAAAGTATAATTTTAAGGATCCTTTCTTTGTGGGAATAAAAGTAACATGCAATGACTGTTATTCATTATAAACACTACTGTATTGTGTTAAGAAATTCATTCCAACTTGAGGTCTAAGGTTCTCACAGTGTCAAATGCGGTCTTTTGGACAGCCAGTCTCGTAAGTCGGTACCAGAGCTACAGAGGCAAATTGGTAACCAATTAGTGCAATGTTTGCCGACAAACTGGTTAATGATCAACGTTCGATACACGGCTTAAAAACGAAACCCGAAAGTACACACTGAACTCCAGCCATGGAATCCTACGGACAAGAGTGTTAAAAGTAACTTCATTACCTGTCAGTGATGCCACGTGTTGTTCTTAAGTGTTCACCGGTGGCGACCAATGCTTCGCTGCAAATGGATATCAAACACATTAACTCTCCCGCATTAACTCATGGTGACGACCGAGATAAGACTTTCAGGTAATTCTCAGAAATCATTATTTGAGGGTTGTAAATGTGATGAATAGCAAATTATAGAATTTTTCAGACAAAAAACTATTCAAAAATCTGACTACTACACTTCCTTCACACTACTTCAAGGTACAAAAAACATATACACCAAAACAATCACACAACTGCTTACCATCGGAAACGGCACATTCCCCTATTCTCATAACAGTTGGTATAAATGTAAGTTTACCTTCCTTGAGCAATGAAACTATTGACGAAAGGGACATCTTTCACGATTTGCGTGTATATAATTAGTTACAAGCAGCTGCGGTAAGATGTCGCGCGAGTGCATTTTCCCATCTCTTTAGCAACCGTGATCCGTAAAATACAAATTTACACATTGCATTGTATAGTTCTGAAAAATACAGATTGATGGTGCCCTAAATGAATGAACCTGTGAATTCATCAAAAATTAGGATGATAAAATGAAGCAGGATAAGAAGGGTGGGACATCTAACAAGCATGAGGGAGATGATAAATGCTCACATAATTTTGGTTGTAAAGCCTTAAGGGAAGGGGCTAGTTGGAAAACCAAGGCACAGAAGGAAGGATAATATCAACATGAATCAGTGGAAGCTATGAACTAATCACATTTAGGATAGTGCGTACTGGCATGTTCGTCAACATTTGACATACCTTTGGTTTCCATAACATTTGAGGAATTTGACTACCTGAATGACTATAAGCTTCTCAAAGACTATGCCATATGCCATGCAAACAAGAGTCCTTTTACTTGTTTATATGTTGGCAGAAATGTGTCCATTCCGTATCATTTGATAGTTATTTTTATTAACTGCGCACTGAATTTCTACTCACGTTTCCTGTGCTTCTTTCTTTCCTTCTGTGTATGTTTTGTAGTCTGTTAATTCAGTTGTGTTTAATTTAACCAACATTATTTTAAACATTTAATTTTACTTTGGAGTCTTCCTTTATTTGGGATCTACATTTATTTTCCCTGTAGTTATGCCCCAGGCGTGATAATCGTATTTGAAGGTGTCTTCTGTTTTTATATGTATTTTTAAGATGTGTTTATTTTCATAACCTTTGTAGTTGAGCACGTGGGGCGAGTGATTGTGGTTGTTTACGTATAATGGGCGGTTCGAGGGTTCGATCATAGTACTTTTTTTGCCAGTAAACATTTAAAGAAGTTCACAAATTGTGTATTTATATATTTTGAATGTGTAAAATCCATGTCAATAGTTTTATATGCACTCAGATGTTTACCAGGTTGTTGGGATGAGTTGCCAAACACTCGTTTATATTATACAGAGGTCAAATTTAAATACAGAGTTCATTATTCTTAAATGTTTTCTGGCACAAGAAAGAGAGAAAATCCACCAAAACATGGGATGGAACCCATGACACACAGATTACAAGTTCACAAATTTTATCCACTCTACTACTTCACAAAGGCAATAACTATAAAAAAAGGAAAACTTTTAAAGCACGTATTTCAGAAACTGTGGCCTGTTGGACAGGTGAGATGGGTGTCTTTCCACATCTGCTTTCCCTTGACCACATTTTCATTAAATCCCTGACCCGAAGTCAGATGACCTCTCCTTCTTTTGTATTGTTATCTGTATAAAAACCTAGGGGCAGTATAGTGTGGTTTCACCTATTCTAAATAATTAGCTGTGAAATGTGGACTCTCCATAATGGAAGAAAATTGTTTGATGTCAGTATATCTGTTACATTTCCCCATAATTATGATGTGATTAAATACTTTAATGTCAGTTTATTTCCTTTCAGGACCTAGCAAATTTTCCAAGTTTTATCAGTTATCACAGATGAAAAAGTTGTATCACTGATTCTTGTCAGTACTTTCATACACAACCCTCAAATCAAGATGAGTGATGAACATGTTTTACACTTGGAAAAGGATATCCAGTTTGTTACAACAAGAATTCCAGAAATTATACTGCAGAGAGTTGAAGAAATATTTCCATCTCTGAATGCGACCTTGGTGAGTGTTTAAGTTTGTGTGCACAGAAATGAATGTTACAAAAAATGCCAAAAGAAAGTTATATTTTATGACAAGCAACTGTTGTTTTAAAATTGTCATCTTCTCAGTTTTACAATATAAATTGTGCACATTAAAGTGGTTTAGTGCAGCATTTCTCAACCTGAGGTACTAAAAACTAAGTAAGAAAATGAAAAGATAATATCAACATAAATAGGTTTTTCCAGACCACATTTGGTTAGTGGTACATTTAATGTGTTAAATTAGAATTAGTGGTATGCCAGCAAAAAAGGGTGAGAACCCCCGGTTTAGTGTGTTCATATGACATCAGACGTTTATAAGTTCCAGCATGTAATATGCTTTGTAATACTGCATATGCAGTCAATGCACAAGAGATGTATATAATCTCAAATAAATGTGTTATTTATAATATTTCTGCAGAATGTTGATACAATCAAAGTAGAAAATGAGGATGCACCAAGTGAAGAAGATTCCATTGATGTGAAAACTGAAGAGGTTTATATACCATCAGCATCTTCCATAATTAAAATGGAACCTGAGGTAAACCTGCTTCTTTTCAGATGTGTTTTTATAGTTTGTGCACATCCATGCATGCGCTTATGTTTTTGCAGTACAAGTTAAAAATGTGACACCCAAAACAGAATGTTTACAGTAGTTTCATTTACATCGAAATAATATATTTACTCACAAAATAGTTAAAAAAACAACATATGTGCAGCTTCATAATTTTGTTCTGCTGTAGTTTTATAGTGGCCCATTCCTGTCCGAACAGAAATTGCATAGTCTTAATTGAGTAACGTATGTGTATGTATTGTCATTTGAATTTACGAAGGGGCAACGTGTGAGGTAAAGAGTAATACAAAATATTTCAAAGCGAGTAATAAAAGTGGGCCTGTGACAAGATTAATTAAAAACAAAGTATTGAAATGTATTGCAGATTCAATATAAGTTATGTATTCGTAATTGTAGAGACTAAATTGATATATGACATTTGTAATTTGCCTGTCCAGCTTCCCATGTGATGCTGACATTTCTAAATTCTTGGTAAAAGGGCAAAATTAATTAATTTAATGAATTAGTATCTTATATGAAAAGTTCTAATACTCAAAAATAGAGCTTGGATGTAAATGTAATGGTTTAAAGGAAAAGGTCCATATATGGGGATTAAATGCAAGATGCTTGTGTAAGAGGCTGTGTACGTATTACAGCATTAGTGCAGTAAGATGCAGTAGAGCAATGGAAGGTTAATGAGTTTCATAAAGGTGCACAACATGGCAACAGTTTATGTTCTGGAAATTAGTGAAGAATTATCATGAGCTACCATTTTGTCCTGAAAATAATTAGTGTAAATTTGCAGGCATGCAGTGTTCTAATTCTGAAGTCCTGAAATTATGATATCAGAAGTTTGCAAGTTTCAGTCTGGAATCTGCCACTGTAAATACTCTCTCCTGTTTTGTGTGTGTTTGGTGCACAAGAAAAGTGCCATCTATCAGAATTATGTTGAATTCATAATTTTACAGCAGGAAATTGATATCATCAAAGTAGAAAATAATGTGGATGTTCTGAGTGAAGAAGATCCCATTGGTATCAAAACTGACGAGGTTTACATACCATCAACATTTTCCATAAAAAAGGATGAACCAGAAGTAAGCATTGCTGTTAGCTTTCATTTGCATGAAATGGTTGCAAAGAAACAACGTTTCTTCAGCTTAATAATGTTGCAGTTTTGTGCTCTGAACTGGATCACATTGCATGGTTCAAAGTGAATAGTCTATTCATTATCTTCACCTACTAAGTGATAACAATCAGACATAGTTGTAAAGAATGTCTATTCCATTTCATATAATGAGAGGGAATAGCACTGACTGATACTGTGTGGTGGTTCTACAGAACTGCACGGATTCACCGAAAGATGTACCTGGTTCAGATAGTGAGACATGTCACGACGGATATGAATTTGTCCGTGTAAAGACAGAGGATGTCACAGATATAGAAGTTGAGGAACACCCTGTGCTAATAGAATGTCCAGTAATAAAGGCTGAACCTGAGGTATGTTTATATAATAGAACTGTGATAGAAAGTCGTTTGTATATCGGATATCTGTATTAAACAAAGTGGTATGGAAAGAAGGGCCAGAAAAGAAATTTGACTGTCATCAGCAGTCTGAACTAGCATATCTCGGTGAGAATAAGAAATATGTTCACCACCAAGGTCAGGTGCAGACCTCATACAGAATGACAACTAAATTAACTGATGCCCCAGCACTCAAGGTTGGAGTATGGTATCAAATTGAAGATGTTTCAAGTTCCATGGGCCCCACAACATGTGTATAGTCCGCGACAGTAATCTTGTGACTAGCGTGGTGAGGAGGTGGGGTGAAGGAGGAAAGACAGCATCTGTCTTTAATGCTTCAGACTTCCTGGATTCCTTGCAAGTCGCAAGATTACAGTCGCGTACTGTACACACTTCACTGAACAAACAGTTTAGACTAATATTGGCGGTTTATGATTTTTGTGCCATTTGTAGTACATCTTCCGCTAAATTCTGGTTGTGTAATGGGATTTGGTAAAAGACAATTCTAATAATGTAATAGCAATTGACATCATGTACACCTTGCTTTCAAAGTCATTCTTATTTATTTATAGTCTATTTAACAACACTTTCTATTAGAATCAAGTCAGTCTTCTTCTTATTATTTTTATCATAATTTTCTTTAACAGAGTCCTGTGAATGAACATCAGCTTAAACATGAAGGGCGTTCATTTTCCTGTAATGTGTGCAACAAATCATTCAGTCTGAATAGTGGTCTGAAGAGACATAAACGCATACACAGTGGTGAGCGTCCTTATACCTGTGATGTTTGCAAAAAATCATTTGGGCGGAGGAGTGATCTGAAGAGACATCAGCACATACACATTGCAGAGCGTCCTTATACCTGTGATGTGTGCAATAAATCATTCAGTGAAAGGGAACACCTGAAAACACATCTGCGCATACATAGTGGGGAGCGGCCTTATTCCTGTGGTGTGTGTAATAAATCATTCAGTGAAAGGGAACACCTGAAAACACATCTGCGCATACATAGTGGGGAGCGGCCTTATTCCTGTGGTGTGTGCAATAAATCATTCAGTCTGAGTAGTGGTCTGAAGAGACATCAACACATACACAGTGGTGAGCGTCCTTATACCTGTGATGTGTGCAATAAATCATTCAGTGAAGGGGGACACCTGAAAACACATCTGCTCATACACAGTAGTGAGCGTCCTTATTCCTGTGACGTGTGCAATAGGTCATTCAATAGGAAGGGGGACCTGAAAACACATCAGCGTATACACAGTGGTGTGCGTCTGTATTCCTGTGTTGTGTGTAATAAGTCATTCAGTCGGAAGAGTCATTTGAAGGAACATCAACGCATACATACTGGAGAATGTCCATATTCGTGTGATGTGTGTAATAAATCATTTGGGCGGAGGAGTGTTCTGAAGAGACATCTACTCATGCATAGTGAAGAAGGCTCCAATGTCTTGTGATATAATTAATAATTCAATTGGAGTAATTGTCCGAAGAGACGTTAAAGCATCATGATCTGAATAATCATCGGTGATGTATAGTATGTGGTGTGAATGGAGAAATGTGTTGCAGCAAAGAAGAAAGGTTTGGTTAAAAAACTAGTGAAACTGAAGTGCTTTAAGGATTCTAGCAAGACTTACATTAGTTTTTATGAACATACTTATTGAAGTGTGTGGCATCTCATGTCTGTCCAGCCACTGACCAAAAATAAGAGATTTTTGAGCCTGCATCCAGTGAACAGGTTCTTATTCAACATTGTTCTTTTTTTACATTAATGAATCAACAAAATTAAATAAGTCATAATCACCCTTCAGTATGTTTTGTCCAACTTGTGTTAATTCTATTCAGATTTGCAGAGCTATTCAGTTTCACAATTTATTCTAAAGAATTAAATTTTGTGTGACGTCCACTGTGTATATATTGGTGTGGTCATAACTCCTGTCTAAAAAAATTCTATGGGAAGACTGACCACCTCGCCTTTTTCGTCTTCACTGTCCTTTAACCTTATTATGAGCAAGACTGTGGCAGTGAAGGCGTTTCTGGTTTGTAGGAAATATCACTTAATGAGATTAAAGTAAAATGTGCTGAAATCTCATCAATTGTGTTGCACGAAGATAATTCGTATCATGAGATACAATTGTCCACCGAGTAATAAAAGTTGTAGTCAGAAATACTATTTTAAATTATAAATACAGTCAGAAAGCTTAATTTAAAACCACACACACAACATATTGAACAGACGGAAGCCTGAGAGGTGAATATATAACAGTCATCAAAAGAAAGAAACACTGACAACTTTCATTATAATTACTGTATGTCACTTGTATTTATTTCATAATTATGTATTTGTATTAGTTATTCCTCAATATTAGATCAGAAACTGAAACTTGTACTCTGTTTAAAATATTCATAAACATCTGAGCATACATTTTATATTTCACCCTCTGGTCCATCCTACATTCCATCCAAATGTCTTCACGTCAAAAGCGCTGTAGGGGTGGCTACTCTGTTGTGACATAACCCTTTTGAATCTCAGAGGCCAGTGCCTAATTAGGTAATATAACGAGAAATAGTTTTGGCGAAGCTATTTTCAGTGCCAAAAGATGTCTGACTGCTGTTCCAACAGTGGTACATGTACAGCAAACTCCGCTATTTGCATTAATTTCATTTACAGTATACATTCATTGTTCTCTGGGGCTTGGCCACCTACTGAGCTGAATGTCCCATTTTCGAAAGTTACTTCCACCGATGATTAATTATTAACGATAAAAGTTTTGTTTCTAATTAACATTTTCAAAGTACCTGTTCATAAGGAAATTAAATTTACAAATATACTGATGGGCAAGACGTGGCTTTCACATTTTAAAGAAATGTCAAGCCCCAAAAATTTGATTGCACATATTAATGCAGATGTTCAAGATGGTGCAAATAAGCCGAAGTGCACTTCCTGGAATGTTGAGTTTAGTAGGAGTGTGCGAGGCCTGCATTCTAAAACTCCCAGGATTAAAAAAATCCCGACGTTTATAGTACCAAGAGAGTGTCAGTGGTTCAACGGAACACGACAAAGTTAAAATTAACATTTTAGTGGACAGCAAAGTGGCTAAATGCACTTTGGAAAGAAATAATTTTTGTTTGTTTTTGTTGAAAAAACAACATTTCAGACGCTGGCTCTGCTGCCATTATCCTGTAACACTAAAAAAACTAATTTGCTGCACCCACTGGATGCAGCTTGTCTCAATTCCCAGAAAATATCCAAAAACATGTATCAAGTGAACAACAAAACTTTGTGATGATGAAATAATTGTGAATTGTTGAAGACGTAGCCCCTCCGCTTTGTATTCTGGATGTCCTGTGCTCAAGTATTGGACTGCAGATGAGCTGTCCTGGTTTTTGTTACTTCCTCCAGGTATCTGCAGGCGTAGTACCTTCAGATAAATCACAGATTTATATCATTTTCACCGAGTGTCAAAATTTAACTTGGGCTAGTGATGACATGAGTTACCTGAACCATTGTCACATTATATACTGCGAAACTTTTTGATGGACTTTAAGCCCTCCATTTTACAATTCTTAGACATGATGTTAAGGCAAATGTTAAAAGTATTCTTGTGATAAATAGTTGAGTTAATTGAATCATGTATAGTTACAACTCATGTTAGAAAAATTATTATAAGAATGACTATTTCAGACATTAAATTTCAGAAACTGAATCCAGGCATTGCTATTATTACAGACAAGTGAATAATTTAGGAAAATACGGAACATCTCTTCAGTTAATTAGTTTTCGGATTTTCTCTTTTGTGTTCTATAAAAAATTAACTAAAATCTATGCAGTTATATATAGTTGTGAGCTTTTAATTTGGGCCATTTGGAAAGTAACAGTTGCTTTGTGGAAATTGAATCCAATTCAACACAAGAGCTTAGTTTCTGCTTACTACTGAATGCTGTAACTGTGAGCCTGAAATGTAAGTGGAAGGCCAGAAAGTCACCAACATACGACACACAACATCGCTAACATGAAAACAAATTTAAAGTTGCTAGGTTACAGGTTCAGATTGAAATGGCAGGATTTGTAAGAGGGAACTTCTTGGAAAGCTAAATACTGAATGCATTTAAAGCTGTGAATGAGGATTTGGTGACCAGGAAATTATTTAAAATTATCAGGTTCATCCTGTTTGACCAAGGAAAGATGCATTACTAGATTCACGAATACAACTCTGTGGTCATACATCTAAGGCACATTAAATGTTATTTCAACAACAATATAATGAAACACCCTGTTCCAACTCTGTCATCTTTTAAATGGGGGGTGGAGGGTGTGGAGTCGCATAGGGTGTGTCACCAAGCAAGCTACCACAGCTGTAATTTTAGTAGGTTCCCTGTAACAAGAAATCCAAGAACGCTAAAATTGTTTTAATATGTGTTTGGGTAATTATTGAAATAACACGCACATTACAATCTGCATTCATGGTCATTTAAATCGTAACTCAGTAATGTTCCAAAATTTAAGAAATTTGCTTGCCGAATTTGAACGTTAAGCATTGAAGGAAAATTCTCACAGCGTACAGAGGTATAACGCCTGTCGTCATAATCGGCTCTTTTTAAATTCTAAATTGGAAGCATAACAAATACGTATGTGTTTTCAAAATCAGTCACGAGCATGTGATAAAATAATTCAACCCCACAATGTGTTCTTGTACCCAATCGGTAATAGTCTCTAGAAACCTCTAATTAGATCACTTGGTGCGGAATGATTTTCTGCATATGGACACTTGTTCTCGACTCTACTACTTATTTAGCCGTGTCTTCTTTTTTATTTTTAAGTTTCATTTCTACTTCCCGGCATCTTAAAGCCAGGTCCACACTGACGCATACTGCCACAACATAACAGCGTATCGTTATATGGAACGCGAAAATGTGGACCCAGGTTTGTGCTCCAAATATTTAACACAGTAAAGTCAATGAAATTGGGCCCAACGCATTGCGTGGCTCAGGGGGTGCGGACACTTTAGACGCCCAGCATGAGAACGGCACCGAATAGTCAGGTGTTTGGGAAACCGAACGTAGTCATTGATTGTATATAGTACTAACCAGATGGCTAACCGAACCCGAAGGTTCATCACCGAATAAACCAAAGCCCTCCACCTGACCCTGTCCTGGGCTAACAAATTCCAGTCTCCTTCAACTCCTGTCTCCAATAGATCCCGCCGGACATTATCCTCCCATCTACGTCTAGGTCTCCCCAGCGTTCTCTTCCCCTCACGCTACCCAACCAATACCCGGTGCACAGCTCTTGTCCCATTCATGCGCGCTACACGCCCAGCCCATCTCATTCTTCTCGATTTAATCACCCTGTTAATATTGGGGGAGGTTTACACATTTTTAAGCTCATAATTTTGCAGTTTTCTCCATGCCCCATCGTCTTCACACCTAGGACCAAATATCATCCTATTCTCAAACACCTGCAATCTCCCTCAGAGTGCGACACCATGTTTCGCACCCATACAAGACAACAGGAAAAATTATTCTTTCGTATACTTTAAAATTCAGGTTCTAAGAAATCAGACGGGAAGTCAGAATATTTTCAACTGAGAAGTAGCAAGCATTTGCATGTAGTACATTATATATGTATGTATATATATATATATATATATACATACACGAGGTGCGATCGGAAAGTTTCAAGACTGCGCGTATAAAAACCCGTACACTTATCTCAGGTATTAAATTCATCCATCACCCTCGAAGTAGTTCCCCTGGGAGTGAACACAACGATCCCAGCGTCGCTGCCAAGCCTGGAAGCATCCCTGGAAATCTTTCTTTGTCACCATCTGCGATTCTGCCTGAATCTGTTCTATCGTCTCAAATCTCCTTCCCTTTAGCTGAATTTTCATCTTTGGGAAGAGGCAGAAGTCACACGGAGGTAAGTCCGGCGAATAAGGAGGGTGCGGGATGACGGCCATGGTGTTTGAGGCGAAAAACTGCCGAACTTTGAGGGCGGTGTGCGCTGGCGCGTTGTCATAATGCGTCGCATGTGGAGTTCTTCCTTTAGAACAGCTGACAGGTCCCATAGCCTATCCCAACAATGTCGCACAAGTCGTTGATAGTACGACGTCGATCTTCGTGAATGGCCTGCCGAATCTTCGTAACATTTTCGGGCGTTATGCTCGAAGATGGTCGTCCAGAATTCTCGTCATCATCGACAGAGGTTCGGCCATTTTTAAAACGTGAATGCCACACAAAATATTGTGCACGACCCATTGCGGACTCCCCAAATGCTTGCGTTAGCATTTCATAGGTTCCGCAGCCGTTTTGGCGAGTCTTTGGCAAAATTTGATCCACACTCTTTGTTCATGAAAATCCGCAATCGCAGGAGGGTCGGTGTAATGCACTACCAAAACGCCCGTAACTAAGAAACAAATGTTGATTCGATGATGCCGGCTGGCACATTGATTAACTATGAATGTAGGCCGCACCCCCTAGCGCCAGAAGCTCGTACTACATCCGGTTCGCCCTCTATTGACACAGTCTTGAAACTTTCCGATCGCATCTCGTATATATGATCCGTGCAAACGAGAATCCTTTTACTTGTGTATATGTTGGCAGAAATGTGTCCATTCCATATCGTTTGTTTGTTATTGTTATTTACTGCGCACTTAATTTCTACTCAAGTTTGCTGTGATTCTTTCTTTCCTTCTGTGTATGTTTTGTAGTCTGTTAATTCAATTGTGTTTAATTTAGCCAACATTATTTTAAACATTTAATTTTACTTTGGAGTCTTCCTTCATTTGGGATCTACATTTATTTTTCCCAGTAGTTATCCCCCAGGCGTGATAATCGTATTTGAAGGTGTCTTCTGTTTTTATATGTATTTTTAAGATGTGTTTATTTTCATAACCTTTGTAGTTGAGCACGTGGGGCGAGTTAATGTGGTTGTGTACATATAATGGGCGGTTGGAGGTTTCGATTATACACTTTCATAGTTCCTTTTTTTGCCAGCAAACATTTAAAAAATCTCACAAAGTGTGTATTTATATATTTTCGACGTGTAAAATCTATCTCGACAGTGTGCTCTGAGATGTGTACGAGTTTGTTTGTCGTATCTATTAAATTTTCCTATAATAATGGTGTGATTAAACACTTTAATGTCAGCTTATTTCGTTTCAGGACCTAGCAAATTTTCCAAGTTTTATCAGTTATCACAGATAAAAAGGTGTATCACTGATTCTTGTCAGTACTTTCATACATAACCCTCAAATCAAGATGAGTGATGAACATGTTTTACACTTGCAAAAGGATATCCAGTTTGTTACAAGAATTCCAAAAATTATACTGCAGAGAGTTGAAGAAATATTTCCATCTCTGAATGCGACCTTGGTGAGTGTTTAAGTTTGTGTGCACAGAAATGAATGTTACAAAAAATTCCAAAAGAAAGTTATATTTTATGACAAGCAACTGTTATTTTGAAATTGTCATCTTCTCAGTTTTACAATATAAATTGTGCACATTAAAGTGGTTTAGTGCAGCATTTGTCAACCTCCGGTACACGTACCAATGTTGAGTAGTACTAAAAACTAAGTAAGAAAATAAAAAGATAATATCAACATAAATAGGTTTTTCCAGACCACATTTGGTTAGTGGTACATTTAATGTGTTAAATTAGAATTAGTGGTATGCCAGCAAAAAAGGGTGAGAACCCCCGGTTTAGTGTGTTCATATGACATCAGACGTTTATAACTTCCAGCATGGATATGCTTTGTAATACTGCATATGGAGTCAATGCACAAGAGATGTATATAATCTCAAATACATGTGTTATTTATAATATTTCTGCAGAATGTTGATACAATCAAAGTAGAAAATCAGGATGCCCCAGGTGAAGAAGATTCCGTTGATGTGAAAACTGAAGAGGTTTACATACCATCAGCATGTTGCATAATTAAAACAGAACCTGAGGTAGAGTTTCTCCTTTTCAGATGTGTTTTTATAGTTTGTGCACATCCATGCATGTGCTTATGTTTTTGCAGTACAAGTTAAAAATGTGACACCCAAAACAGAATGTTTACAGTAGTTTCATTTACATCGAAATAATATATTTACTCACAAAATAGTTAAAAAAACAACATATGTGCAGCTTTATAATTTTGTTCTGCTGTAGTTTTCTAGTGGCCCAATCCTGTCCGAACAGAAATTGCATAGTCTTAATTGAGTAACGTATGAGTACGTATTGTCATTTGAATTTACGAAGTGGCAACATGAGTGAGGTAAAGAGTAATACAAAATATTTCAAAGCGAGTAATAAAAGTGGGCCTGTGACAAGAATAATTAAAAACAAAGTATTGAAATGTATTGCAGATTCAAAATAAGTTATGTATTCATAATTGTAGAGACTAAATTGATATATGACATTTGTAATTTGCCTGTCCAGCTTCCCATCTGATGCTGACATTTCTAAATTCTTGGTAAAAGGGCAAAATTAATTAATTTAATGAATTAGTATCTTATATGAAATGTTCTACTACTCAAAAATAGAGCTTGGATGAAAATGTAATGGTTTAAAGAAAAAGGTCCATATATGGGGATTAAATGCAAGATGCTTGTGTAAGAGGCTGTGTACGTATTACGGCATTAGTGCAGTAAGATGCAATTGAGCAATGGAAGGTTAATGAGTTTCATAAAGGTGCACAACATGGCAACAGTTTATGTTCTGGAAATTAGTGAGGAATTATCATGAGCTACCATTTTGTCCTGAAAATAATTAGTGTAAATTTGCAGGCATGCAGTGTTGTAATTCTGAAGTCCTGAAATTATGATATCAGAAGTTTGCAAGTTTCAGTCTGGAACCTGCCACTGTAAATACTCTCTCCTGTTTTGTGTGTGTGTGTTTGGTGCACAAGAAAAGTGCCATCTAACAGAATTATGTTGAATTCATAATTTTACAGCAGGAAATTGATATGATCAAAGTAGAAAATAATGTGGATGTTCTGAGTGAAGAAGATCCCATTGGTTTCAAAACTGACGAGGTTTGCATTCCATCAACATTTTCTGTAAAGAATGCCAAACCCAAGGTAAGCGTTGGTTTCAGCTCATTTCTGTGATTATTATTTGTGTGTGTATGTATGTACATACAAATCTGAACATGCTTAGAGGGCTTTCATTTGCATGAAATGGTTACAAAGAAACAACGTTTCTTCAGCTTAATAATGTTGCAGTTTTGTGCTCTGAACTGGATCACATTGCATGGTTCAAAGTGAATAGTCTATTCATTATCTTCACCTACTAAGTGATAACAATCGGACATAGTTGTAAAGAATGTCTATTCCATTTCATATAATGAGAGGGAATAGCATTGACTGATTCATGTGTGGTGGTTCTACAGAACTGCACGGATTCACCGAAAGATGTACCTGGTTCAGATACTGAGACATGTCACGATGGATATGAATTTGTCCGTGTAAAGACTGAGGATGTCACAGATATAGAAGAGGAAGAGTACCCTGTGCTAATAGCATGTCCAGTAATAAAGGCTGAACCTGAGGTATGTTTATATAATAGAACTGTGATAGAAAGTCGTTTGTGTATCGGATATCTGTATTAAACAACGTGCTATGGAAAGAGGGGCGAGAAAAGAAATTTGACTGTCATCAGCAGTCTGAACTGGCATATTTACCACATTTTGCTATCTCAGTGAGAAAAAAAATATGTTGACCACCAAGGTCAGGTGCAGACCTCATACAGAATGACAACTAAATTAACTGATGCCCCAGCACTCAAGGTCTGAGTATGGTATCAAATTAAAGATGTTTCAAGTTCCAAGGGCCCCACAACATGTGTATAGTCTGCCACAGTAATCTTGTGACTAGCGTGGTGAGGAGGTGGGGTGAAGGAGGAAAGACAGCATCTGTCTTTAATGCTTCAGACTTCCTGGATTCCTTGCAAGTCGCAAGATTACAGTCGCGTACTGTACATACTTCACTGAACAAACAGTTTAGACTAATATTGGCAGTTTATGATTTTTGTAGCATTTGTAGTACATCTTCCGCTAAATTCTGGTTGTGTAATGGGATTTGGTAAAAGACAATTCTAATAATGTAATAGCAATTGACATCATGTACACCTTGCTTTCAAAGTCATTCTTATTTATTTATAGTCTATTTAACAACACTTTCTAGTAGCATCAAGTCAGTCTTCTTCTTATTATTTTTATCATAATTTTCTTTAACAGAGTCCTGTGAATGAACATCAGCTTAAACATGAAGGGCGTTCATTTTCCTGTAATGTGTGCAACAAATCATTCAGTCTGAATAGTGGTCTGAAGAGACATCAACGACTACACAGTGGTGAGCGTCCTTATACCTGTGATATTTGCAAAAAATCATTTGGGCGGAGGAGTGATCTGAAGAGACATCAACACATACACAGTGGAGAGCGTCCTTATACCTGTGATGTGTGCAGTAAATCATTCAGTGAAAGGGAACACCTGAAAACACATCTGCGCATACATAGTGGGGACCGGCCACATTCTTGTGGCGTGTGTAACAAATCATTCAGTACAAAGAGAGTTCTGAAAATACATCTGCGCATACACAGTGGTGAGCAGCCTTATTTCTGTGATGTATGCCATAAATCATTCAGTACTGGGGAACAGCTGAAAAAACATCAATATATACATAGTGGAGACCGTCCATTTGCATGTGATGCATGTAATACATCATTCAGTCAGAAGAGTCATTTGAAGATACATCAACGCATACACAGTGGTGAGCGTCCTTATACCTGTGATGTGTGCAATAAATCATTCAGCAGAAAAGGGGATCTGACGATACATCAACGCATACACAGTAGTGAGCGTCCTTATTCCTGTGACGTGTGCAATAGGTCATTCAATAGGAAGGGGGACCTGAAAACACATCAGCGTATACACAGTGGTGTGCGTCTGTATTCCTGTGTTGTGTGTAATAAGTCATTCAGTCGGAAGAGTCATTTGAAGGAACATCAACGCATACATACTGGAGAATGTCCATATTCGTGTGATGTGTGTAATAAATCATTTGGGCGGAGGAGTGTTCTGAAGAGACATCAACTCATACATAGTGAAGAAGGCCCCAATGTCTTGTGAAGTGTATAATAAATCATTTGGGCGGAGGAGTTATCTGAAGAAACATCAAAACATGCATGGTGAGGAGCACCCAAATCCTGTGATATAATTAATAATTCAATTGGAGTAGTTGTCCGAAGAGACGTTAAAGCATCATGATCTGAATAATCATCGGTGATGTATAGTATGTGGTGTGAATGGAGAAATGTGTTGCAGCAAAGAAGAAAGGTTTGGTTAAAAAACTAGTGAAACTGAAGTGCTTTAAGGATTCCAGCAAAACTTACATTAGTTTTTATGAACACACTTGTGTAAAAATAGATTTCTTGAGTTTAGATGATTTTTTACAGAAAAAGTATTTTGAATTTTAGAAGTAGATAATTATTGATCATTCAGTCACTTCGGTTATGGCCGAGACTCATTTGTTCATTTGGTTAATGGCTGATCAGTATGTTGTGTT
This sequence comes from Zootermopsis nevadensis, assembly GCF_977971745.1. Classification (NCBI taxonomy): domain Eukaryota; kingdom Metazoa; phylum Arthropoda; class Insecta; order Blattodea; family Termopsidae; genus Zootermopsis; species Zootermopsis nevadensis. The sequence goes on along the minus strand of NW_028259140.1, from coordinate 736,842 downwards.
ATAAAAGGCTTCACCATTTCAGTCTCCCGAGTTATGTGTAGAAAGAAGGAATTAGAAGTGTGTGAAGCATCTCGTGTCTGACCAGCCACTGACCAAAAATAAGAGATTTTTGAGCCTGAATCCAGTGAACAGGTTCTTATTCAACATTGTTCTTTTTTTACATTAATGAATCAACAAAATTAAATAAGTCATAATCACTCTTCATTATGTTTTGTCCAACTTGTGTTAATTTTATTCAGATTTGCAGAGCTATTCAGTTTCACAATTTATTCTAAAGAATTTAATTTTGTGTGAGGTCCACTGTGTATATATTGGTGTGATCATAACTCCTGTCTAAAAAAATTCTATGGGAAGACTGACCACCTCGCCTTTTTCGTCTTCACTGTCCTTTAACCTTATTATGAGGAAGACTGTTGCAGTGAAGTCGTTTCTGGTTTGTAGGAAATATCACTTCATGAGATTAAAGTAAAATGTGCTGAAATCTCATCAATTGTGTTGCACGAAGATAATTCGTGTCATGAGATACAATTGTCCACTGAGTAATAAAAAGTTGTAGTCAGAAATACTATTTTAATTTACAAATACAGTCAGAAAGCTTAATTTAAAACCACACACACAACATATTGAACAGACGGAAGCTTGAGAGGTGAATATATAACAGTCATCAAAAGAAAGAAACACTGACAACTTTCATTATAATTACTGTATGTAACTTGTATTTATTTCATAATTATGTATTTGTATTAGTTATTCCTCAATATTAGATCAGAAACTGAAACTTGTACTCTGTTTAAAATATTCATAAATATCTGAGCATACATTTTATATTTCACCCTCTGGTCCATCCTACATTCCATCCAAATGTCTTCACGTCAAAAGAGCTGTAGGGGTGGCAACTCTGTTGTGACCTAACCCTTTGAATCTCAGAGGCCACTGCCTAATTAGGTAATATAACGAGAAAGAGTTTTGGCGAATCTATTGTCAGTTCCAAAAGATGTCTGACTGCTGTTCCAACAGTGGTACATGTACAGCAAACTCCTGTATTTGCATTAATTTCATTTACAGTATACATTCATTGTTCTCTGGGGCTTGGCCACCTACTGAGCTGAATGTCCCATTTTCGAAAGTTACTTCCACCGATGATTAATTATTAACGATACAAGTTTTGTTTCTAATTAACATTTTCAAAGTACCTGTTCATAAGGAAATTAAATTTAGAAATATACTGATGGGCAAGACGTGGCTTTCACATTTTAAAGAAATGTCAAGCCCCAAAAATTTGATTGCACATATTAATGCAGATGTTTAAGATGGCGCAAATAAGCCGAAGTGCACTTCCTGGAATGTTGAGTTTAGTAGGAGTGTGCGAGGCCTGCATTCTAAAACTCCCAGGATTAAAAAAATCCCGACGGTTATAGTACCAAGAGAGTGTCAGTGGTTCAACGGAACACGACAAAATTGAAATTAACATTTTAATGGACAGCAAAGTGGCTAAATGCACTTTGGAAAGAAATATATTTGTGTTTGTTTTTGTTGAAAAAACAACATTTCAGACGCTGGCTCTGCTGCCATTATCCTGTAACACTATAAAAACTAATTTGCTGCACCCACTGGATGCAGCTTGTCTCAATTCCCAGAAAATATCCAAAAACATGTATCAAATTAACAACAAAACTTTGTGATGATGAAATAATTGTGAATTGTTGAAGACGTAGCCCCTCCGCTTTGTATTCTGGATGTCTTGTGCTCAAGTATTGGACTGCAGATGGGCTGTCCTGGTTTTTGTTAGTTCCTCCAGGTATCTGCAGGCATAGTACCTTCAGATAAATCACAGATTTATATCATTTTCACTGACTGTCAAAATTCAACTTGGGCTAGTGATGACATGAGTTACCTGAACCATTGTCACATTATAGACTGCGAAACTTTTTGATGGACTTTAAGCCCTCCATTTTACAATTCTTATACATGATGTTAAGGCAAATGTTAAAAGTATTCTTGTGATAAATAGTTGAGTTAATTGAATCATGTATAGTTACAACTCATGTTAGAAAAATTATTATAAGAATGACTATTTCAGACATTAAATTTCAGAAACTGAATCCAGGCATTGCTATTATTACAGACAAGTGAATAATTTAGGAAAATACGGAACATCTCTTCAGTTAATTAGTTTTCGGATTTTCTCTTTTGTGTTCTATAAAAAATTAACTAAAATCTATGCAGTTATATATAGTTGTGAGCTTTTAATTTGGGCCATTTGGAAAGTAACAGTTGCTTTGTGGAAATTGAATCCAATTCAACACAAGAGCTTAGTTTCTGCTTACTACTGAATGCTGTAACTGTGAGCCTGAAATGTAAGTGGAAGGCCAGAAAGTCACCAACATATGACACATGACATCGCTAACATGAAAATAAATTTAAGGTTGCTAGGTTACAGGTTCAGATTGAAATGGTAGGATTTGTAAGAGGGAACTTTTTGGAAAGCTAAATACTGAATGCATTTAAAGCTGTGAATGAGGATTTGGTGACCAGGAAATTATTTAAAATTATCAGGTTCATCCTGTTTGGCCAAGGAACGATGCATCCCCATAATTTCTAAATTATCATATTCACGAATACAACTCTGTGGTCACAAAACAGAGGTCTGACAGAAGTTTATATGATCACACTTCCATTGGTTGGCCAAAATATCTAAACGTTTTTTCATCATTCTGAACATTTTTGGTCACCTTGTCAAAATTATCAATTCTGTACATTCATGGAAGCAAATAATTGGCACTTTTATGAGTACGACAGAGTGTCACTATTATGAAACTAAAACAATCCCCCTTGCCCGTGTTTTTTAAAGACCACCTATTAATGTCATCATGTTGTCTGCAAGGAATTGTCCAAATTACCTGAATGCTATTAATCAAAATCGATGGATGACATCTTCGTAAAATACTGCCCAGACATTTTCATTATAATTTCCAGGTCATTTATCTGCATAAGTCGACTCTCCTATTCAAATCCTCACAACCAATGGAATCAAAAATTGTACCTGGAGAAAATAAGACACACGAACACGTGTCAACAGGCGTCGCGAAATAACATTTCAACGTTTAAAGAACAATTAACATGGGCAAATCACGAATTATAACCGCACACAGACGGAACAGTGTGACCAAAATGGGCGGTCTTCCGTCAAAGTAAAACCGAACACCAATTTCGGGAGTGCATCGTTCTTTGTTACACCCGCTCGCCACGTTGAGGCACAGGATATGAGCGGGTCCTGTAACACACAAACAAACAAAACGACTTCTGTAAGAACGGTTCAACAATCATTCATTGGAAGTAAGAACACGAACGCAGAAAACTTACCTGTGTTGTTTGTTGACCCCCATGGCTCATCTCTTCTGCTGTGCGCACGCGCAGAGTTCAGTAGCCATTTATGACGACGAACAGCTGAGAGCAGGATTTGCTCACTGCAGTTGTCCGTTTTGACAAGCGCAACATTCGAAGTGACACGACTGTAGGGCATCCACTTTGGCGAATGAAAACGCAGAAGGCTTATCGAACTCACAATCATCGACTAAAATTTGTCGTGATTTTACGATGTCGCAATAAGATCGGTAATGAAACGAGAACACGAAAGCACTTGCTTTGTAGTAGACGGTCGCGTTTGCTCAAGACAAAATTCATATTTATCGCGCTGGAATGATGGGTCACTGAATCGAAAATCGAAACGTCGGAAACGAGGACCAAACAACGTCGAACCTCTCTCACTTACCTTTATTCTGTCACTTACCTTTTGTCCCGTGGAAGAAGTTCGCCGTCCTGAAGAAGGAAGGGAAAAAAACAGCAACACGGATTCGCGGCCCGGAACAACAATCGAAACTCTTAATTTGTTCAAACCAAAGCGCATTATTCCGTCGGCGAAGTTTTCGTTCATGTAAAATCCTAACTCCGGCGCGAATTCCGCGATTCTCGCTGACAAATGAAACGTAAAATGTTCGTGTAACTGATCTGCGTTCGACAACGCTGAATTACGCTTTATGCTTCACTCATGTAATCCGTTTCTTAAGAAGAAACACAATCGATGTCTTTCTCTAACGTCGAATAACCTGTAATTGAGTTCACAGAATAAAACACACAACAAAACATAATATTTCTCTTCAGAATTCAGTATTCAATATTCCTGATAATAAATAACCTTACAGATTCAGACAAATCTTTCAGCACTGAAGCGAAAGACTGAATAACCAAAATACGTATTTTGTACTTTACTGAATCTTTTTCCTTGCAATGCGAGTTATTCAAAGGAAGAGAATGCAAAAGTTTCTTTTTTCCTCTCTCCTTCTCGCATTGATTTCATTGGTCGTGCCGACCGAACCTGTCAAGTTGTGCACCCTGAGATAAAAAAAACACACACAGAAATATCAAACCCTCCTAACTGAACGTCCATTGCCATGGACACAAAAGCTAAGTTCACGCGACCTAACATGGGCACCTAACGGGGAGGGCAGGGAGGACACTTACAAACTATAAAAAAAAGTATACAGTGCACAGGGTGGCCAACTTGACCTTAACCTAACATGCCCTCAGTCGTGGCGGGCGCCGCGTCAAATACAAGTTACCTGGCACGGACCGACGTGGTTATCGTTGGCAACCTGGGGCCTGGCTGCTCTGATAAGACCGTGCCGATGCTATGGCGTACAAGATTTGCCGCAAGCACCCAGCCCATCCTCCAGCGGATGGGTCCTCGTCCACTAGGGGTTCGGCCGACACTGGTTTGGTTTTAACTTTACTGTTTGCGCGTTGCTCCTCTTGCCATGGTCCCTGGATCGAAGTCTCTCGTTGGCACAACCACAAACACTCAGAGAGCCGTTTCACTCACACACAGACTTTACACCCTCCCGAAATTCTGAGCCAAGAACACCACCTAATCTTTACTAAACACTAAACACTTCGAAATCCCTGACGAGTAAATATCACCTATATTTCCTGGTTTATCGAAAATCGTAACGCAATGACCAGAGCCTGCCTGCCAGTAATATTCCGCGCGAGTTAATTACGAAATTTCGACATGTCTGTTAGTTCGCGATGAATGCGGTCGCCATCGAATTCGGCAAGTTACATGATCGTGTAACATGGCCTTTTAGTGTGAGAACATCACAGCCATAAATAAATCAATATGGTTACGATTGGCTAGACATTTAGACAGCATACATTACACGATGCGTATAAAATATGAGCTTTGGGGGGGGGGGGGCTCTTCAATGGACAGGCAAACAATTTTAAAAAGATTTGTTGCTGATGTCTGCAAATCTCAGTTTAACAATAACAAAACAGTTCAGATGCCGCGCTCCGTCCAACACAGGTTGCAATCATAAGCTCCTCTGATCAAAAACCTTCTCCTCTTTGCCTGTTTTCGTGATTTTATTCAGATTCACATAGCAATCGTAACAGAAGACGGCTGTCCGACGTGTGAACGATGAATTATTTAAAGCTGCCGTTTCAAAGTTTTCATCTTTTCTAGCGCAACACAAATTATAAACTAAAGGAACATCTACTACGTAAGTTCATCCTCTAGAGTAACTTAAATTATTCTCCACTCGAAGCATGATGTTGAACGACTTATTAACTAATCCCTAGACTATATGACAACGATGTATCAGTTGAAGGAGTTTCTTTCCTGTGATTACATCAAGAAGGCCACGCCCAAGGAATTTGAACCTAGCACAAAACTTTGACACAGAAACACGTGACACGAGCTAAGGGGCCTCGGAGTGGAGGAGAATATTATTAAAACGGAGTTAAGATCCGAATTTAAATTAAATGGTTCGGACTAGGGGAAGAATTTCGGTTTTTCTGGTGACGAGAATGAACTTCCGTGTTCTTTTGTGGCAGTGAATTTCCCGAAAACGTTATAATGTATGAAGACGTGAAAGAGAATCGAGAAGTCGAAACAGGGCTCTGTCTCATGGGACAGAGAGCCTCAGCGTCAAGATGTAACATTTTAAGAGCTCCTATTGAAAAAACGCACGAGAAATGTCAGGATAAGATAACACCTTATATGGAAGCTGTGACCAATATTCGGAAACTTCGCTGTGGTAATTATGGCGGAAGAAACCTGTTGGCAACTTCAGAACAAAACACTTTACATAGAAGGTTCTGTCCAACTACCCCTCACACGTAACATATTCAGCGATATTTTTAATATTATCATTCTCGTGTTTATAATCTTTGAATGTGTGTTTGGGGATGCCTTTGGTCCCATTTATTTACTCTCTTGATTTCGATTGAAATTCATTCTTAAGCTCTTTCAATAAACGAAATTTAAAATTTGTTTAAATTCAAAGAAACAACAGATGACAGGAGGCACACATGAACGTACAAATCATGAAAAGTTAGTGTTTGCCGGCTATCCTGACAGAAGGAAACCCCCACATGCAAATTAAGTAAGAAAGAAAGAAAGAAAGAAAGAAAGAAAGAAAGAATAGCTTTGTTATTGTGTTAGTCATGCAGAAGGGTGCACGATTCATGTGTGGAATCTGCCATCAAATAATTTTACATCAAAGTCTGACGTCATCTCAATGTTTAATATACGTGACGTCATTATCTCTGCCAGAATTATATACGTGTTAATAATAACTGCAGCAGCCGATTTAACAGTTACTGCTCTTACTCAGTCACAACCTAACAACCTTGGCTACAATGGGGAATAATATGTTGGTGCAGGCTAACATGTTTTAAGTTTTGTACAAATCCTGAATACGACGAACCGAACTTTTTAAACACACTGTAATTTAGACTTCGTAGACGAGTAAAAAACGTGCATAGGATTACTGACTCTAGGGATAATGGGAATATTTTCCACAAGAGTGCAGGAAATGATGTAAAGAAAATGGTGAGATGTAACAACTCATTTAACGTGTCGACCTTAAGGTTCCTATAGGCTATGTGAATTACAAAGCCACTGGTCGACAGTAATTTTGTGTATGTGTTTAAAAGGCGACAAACAGATTTAATATTTTAGAAAAGTCGAAATTATTTCAAATTACGAAACTGTTACAACGTTTTTAGTGAACACTTCTTCATTGTTTCACACGACCTAATTTGCATACACCACGAACTACTTTCTACCCAACTACACAAACCAAAGTGAAGTAGCTTTTGGACGTGTCCCAGAACTTTTAGTTTGTTTCTATTAACACGAAATCACAATTAATTTCACGTGATCCATTTAATACAACTTAAGAACACTAGTTGCTTATTCTACAATACCAGATTCGTACGCTGTAGGCAAGAATCGACAGCAGGCAGGCTCTCACGTCTTACCACTACGAAGTCTAATGGCCCTCTGATATTACTACGCGATTAAAAAAAATGAAGAGCGGTTTCGCCCGTAAGATGTCACCCCACCTGACATCCAGTGACGGTTCAAGCTAAATCTAACAAACGGACGGCATTTAATGATCAAATCAACGCAGTAAGTGCAGACGTCACTAAATATATTTAGGACGCCTATTATTTGGGTTTTAAAATTCTACAAACACAAACAATTATATAAATTTTTAACCTGGGGTAAGTGACGTCACAACCAGACAAGCAAATGACGCGCCACGGTTCTCAGGCTATGCTAATATGTATCCCTCCGCTGTTACTAACCGAGTGCCCAATGTTTCATGCTTTTCAGCACAAAAGCATTCGTCCAAAACGCAAAATGTAGGCGTTTGTGACAGTGCATAAATTCCATTTACCAAATTTCGGGTCTTAAATAATCTAAACACAAGAGAATTATTGAACATACCTTTAATTGAAAACATCCAAGTTTCCCAGTTAAAATCTGAGGGTCCACAAAATTGAGCCATCGTAGGTTTAGCTTCATGAAATTCTGTAGCCATTATTTAGTCTTTGTATAAATGTATTCAGATACATTAGGACTGTTTTCGTCATGTTATAAGCTCTAGATTTAACTGCGAAACAAACTGTAGAACAGAATGCTTCTTGACAACGTAATAGTCGCTGAGCTATTCAAGAAATCTGACTCCATAGACTTCTGGAAAAGTATTCTAGACTTCCGTGGTTTGCCCTATTAGATCACAGCGCATGGAGCATTATATTTGTTATTGAAGCTGAGAACCAAGCAACGAACACACTAAGACAGTGAAGGACGCTGTCTTGCTGCTCTGGGTAACGTCAGGCAGCTAGCTACGCGCAGCTTGGGAACTGGGCGTTGTGGAATGGGGTTCATACTCGGCAGTTTACCGGTTTGAATCCAAGCTTGTATGCTCTGCTGTTGTACTTACTTACTGTGTTTTATGCGGAAACTATGGATAATAAAGACAGGTGGATGGACTTTCGGACAGATACATAGATAGAGATCTTCTCTGCCATAATCTTAAGCCTCAGAGGGGGTTCGAATCATTTATTATATGTATAAACATCCATTCATACATAAAAAATAAAGATGGAAACAGGAGTGTAATACATCTAAGGCACAGTAAATGTTATTTCAAAAACAATATAATGAAACACCCTGTTCCAACTCTGTCTTCTTTTAAATGGGGGGTGGAGGGTGTGGAGTCGCATAGGGTGTGTCACCAAGCAAGCTACCACAGCTGTAATTTTAATAGGTTCCCTGTAACAAGAAATCCAAGAACGCTAAAATTGTTTTAATATGTGTTTGGGTAATTATTGAAATAACACGCACATTACAATCTGCACTCATGGTCAGTTAAATCGTAACTCAGTAATGTCCCAAAATTTATGAAATTTGCACGTTAAGCATTGAAGGAAAATTCTGACAGCGTACAGAGGTATAACGCCTGTCGTCATAATCGGCTCTTTTTAAATTCTAAATTGGAAGCATAACAAATACGTATGTGTTTTCAAAATCAGTCACGAGCATGTGATAAAATAATTCAACCCCACAATGTGTTCTTGTACCCAATCGGTAATAGTCTCTACAAACCTCTAATTAGATCACTTGGCTAATAAAATATTCTCGGTGCGGAATGATTTTCTGCATATGGACACTTGTTCTCGACTCTACTACGTATTTAGCTGTGTCTTCTTTTTTATTTTTAAGTTTCATTTCTACTTCCCGTCCTCTTAAAGCCACTGGCGCATACTGCCACAACATAACAGTGTATCGTTATACGGAACGCGAAAATGTGGACCCAGGTTTGTGCTCCAAATATTTAACACAGTAATGTCAATGAAATTGGGCCCAACGCATTGCGTGGCTCAGGGGGTGCGGACACTTTAGACGCCCAGCATGAGAACGGCACCGAATAGTCAGGTGTTTGGGAAACCGAACGTAGTCATTGATTGTATATAGTAGTAACTAGATGGCTAACCTAACCCGAAGGTTCATCACCGAATAAACGAAAGCCCTCCACCGGACTCTGTCCTTGGCCAACAAAATCCAGTCTCCGTCAACTCCTATCTCCCATAGATTCCGCCGGACATATCCTCCCATCTACGTCTAGGTCTTCCCAGCGGTCTCTTGCCCTCAGGCTTCCCAACCAATACCCGGTGCACACCTTTTGTCACATCCATGCGCGCTACACGCCCAGCCCATCTCATTCTTCTCGATTTAATCACCCTGTTAATATTGGGGGAGGTTTACACATTTTTAAGCTCATCATTTTGCAGTTTTCTCCATGCCCCATCGTCTTCACACCTAGGACCAAATATCATCCTATTCTCAAACACCTGCAATCTCCCTCAGTGTGTGACACCATGTTTCACACCCATACAAGACAACAGGCAAAATTAGTCTTTCGTATACTTTAAAATTCAGGTTCTTAGAAATCAGACAAAATATTTTGAACCGAGAAGTAGCAAGAATTTGTATATAGTACAGAATATATATATATATATATGAACCGTGCAAACGAGAGTCCATTTACTTGAGTATAAGTTGGCAGAAATGTGTTCATTCCATATCGTTTGTTTGTTATTGTTATTGTTATTTTCAACGCACTGAATTTCTACTCAAGTTTGCTGTGATTCTTTCTTTCCTTCTGTGTATGTTTTGTAGTGTATTAATTCAATTCTCCTCAATTTAGCCAACGTTATTTTAAACATTTAATTTCATCTTGGAGTCTTACTTTATTTGGGATCTACATTTATTTTTCCCAGTAGTTATCCCCCAGGCGTCATAATCGTATTTGAAGGTCTCTTCTGTTTGTATATGTATTTTTAAGATGTGTTTATTTTCATAACCTTTGTTGTTGAGCACGTGGGGCGAGTTAATGTGGTTGTGTACATATAATGGGCAGTTCGATGTTTCGATTATGCACTTTCATAATTCCTTTTTTTTTGCCAGCAAACATTTAAAAAAATCTCACAAATTATGTTTTTATATATTTCGACGTGTAAAATCTATGTCGACAGTGTTATGTGCTCTGAGAAGTGTACCAGTTTGTTGTTTGTCGTATCTATAAAATGTTCCTATAATAATGATGTGATTAAACACTTTAGTGTCACCTTATTTCCTTTCAGGACCTAGCAAATTTTCCAAGTTTTATCAGTTATCACAGATAAAAAGGTGTATCACTGTGATTCTTGTCAGTACTTTCATACAGAACCCTCAAATCAAGATGTGTGATAAACATGTTTTACACTTGCAAAAGGATTTCCAGTTTGTTACAATGAGAATTCCAAAAATTATACTGCAGAGAGTTGAAGAAATATTTCCATCTCTGAATGGGACCTCGGTGAGTGTCAAAGTTTGTGTGCACAGAAATGAATGTTACAAACAATGCCAAAAGGAAGTTATATTTTATAAGAAGCACGTGTTATTTTAAAATTGTCATCTTCTCAGTTTTACAATATCAATTGTGCACATTAAAGTGGTTTAGTGCAGCATTTCTCAATCTCTGGTACACGTACCAATGTTAAGTGGTACTAAAAATTAAGTAAGAAAATAAAAAGATAATATCAACATAAATAGGTTTTTCCAGACCACATTTGGTTAGTGGTACATTTAATGTGTTAAATTAGAATTAGTGGTATGCCAGCAAAAAAGGGTGAGAACCCCCGGTTTAGTGTGTTCATATGACATCAGACGTTTATAAGTTCCAGCATGTAATATGCTTTGTAATACTGCATATGCAGTCAATGCACAAGAGATGTATATAATCTCAAATAAATGTGTTATTTATAATATTTCTGCAGAATGTTGATACAATCAAAGTAGAAAATGAGGATGCTCCAAGTGAACAAGATTCCATTGATGTGAAAATTGAAGAGGTTTATATACCATCAGCATCTTCCATAATTAAAACGGAACCTGAGGTAGACTTTCTTATTTTCAGATGAGTTTTTATAGTTTGTGCACATCCATGCATGCGCTTATGTTTTTGCAGTACAAGTTAAAAATGTGACACCCAAAACAGAATGTTTACAGTAGTTTCATTTACATCAAAATAATATATTTACTCACAAAATAGTTAAAAAAACAACATATGTGCAGCTTCATAATTTTGTTCTGCTGTAGTTTTCTAGTGGCCCATTCCTGTCCGAACAGAAATTGCATAGTCTTAATTGGGTAACGTATGAGTATGTATTGTCATTTGCATTTACGAAGTGGCAACATGTGTGAGGTAAAGAGTAATACAAAATATTTCAAAGCGAGTAATAAAAGTGGGCCTGTGACAAGAATAATTAAAAACAAAGTATTGAAATGTATTGCAGATTCAATATAAGTTATGTATTCGTAATTGTAGAGACTAAATTGATATATGACATTTGTAATTTGCCTGTCCAGCTTCCCATCTGATGCTGACATTTCTAAATTCTTGGTAAAAGGGCAAAATTAATTAATTTAATGAATTAGTATCTTATATGAAATGTTCTACTACTCAAAAATAGAGCTTGGATGTAAGTGTAATGGTTTAAAGAAAAAGCTCCATATATGGGGATTAAATGCAAGATGCTTGTGTAAGAGGCTGTGTACGTATTACGGCATTAGTGCAGTAAGATGCAATTGAGCAATGGAAGGTTAATGAGTTTCATAAAGGTGCACAACATGGCAACAGTTTATGTTCTGGAAATTAGTGAAGAATTATCATGAGCTACCATTTTGTCCTGAAAATAATTAGTGTAAATTTGCAGGCATGCAGTGTTGTAATTCTGAAGTCCTGAAATTATGATATCAGAAGTTTGAAAGTTTCAGTCTGGAACCTGCCACTGTAAATACTCTCTCCTGTTTTGTGTGTGTGTGTGTGTTTGGTGCACAAGAAAAGTGCCATCTAACAGAATTATGTTTAATTCATAATTTTACAGCAGGAAATTGATATGATCGAAGTAGAAAATAATGTGGATGTTCTGAGTGAAGAAGATCCCATTGGTTTCAAAACTGACGAGGTTTGCATTCCATCAACATTTTCCAAAATAAAGGATGAACCAGAAGTAAGCATTGCTGTTAGCTTTCATTTGCATGAAATGGTTACAAAGAAACAACGTTTCTTCAGCTTAATAATGTTGCAGTTTTGTGCTCTGAACTGGATCACATTGCATGGTTCAAAGTGAATAGTCTATTCATTATCTTCACCTACTAAGTGATAACAATCGGACATAGTTGTAAAGAATGTCTGTTCCATTTCATATAATGAGAGGGAATAGCATTGACTGATTCATGTGTGGTGGTTCTACAGAACTGCACGGATTCACCGAAAGATGTACCTGGTTCAGATAGTGAGACATGTCACGATGGATATCAGGTTGTCCGTGTAAAGACAGAGGATGTCTCAGATATAGAAGTTGAGGAACACCCTGTGCCAGTAACAAGCCCAGTAACACAGGTTGAACGAGAGGTAAGTCTTATTTTCACTGCCGAGCACATTTTACAAATACACAACGTCACTTTTGTAGGATCTGAGTTCTTCACAGCAGTGAGTCTGATGATGACTGTCTTCTGCATTGTAGCACCGTGTAGTCTGGTAGAAGTTTACCAGCGTTTCAGAGGTCCTTGCTGCCTCCATCGTCAGGGCGATGAGTTGGTAAACTTCTGTGAGATTACATGGTGCTACAACTCAAAAGACGGCCATCTTCAAACACACTATTGAGTTTTTCATCTGTTGTTCTGTCTGTCCATCCAGAGGAAATGACCCACTTCTGGTGAATGGATTTTCAAGAGTGCTTTCCAAAATGTATTCAGTGGATTATTTTTCGTTGCTCATTGCTTATAGAGTACTAGTTTTAATCAGTCTTTAATTTAGAGAAGTAATGAAATATTGAGTAGATTATGAAATGTTTTAAACAATGTTATAACCACAGAAATATTGTGTTTCTTCATTCCCTCCACTAGCCCTTTGAAACCAAAGCTCATCTGAATAATTTATAAGAATTCAGTCCGTACCACAAAGAACATTACAAAGATCAGCTGGTTAATGCCATTTCAGGAAATAATTGCTGTTTGAACTGAGAATCTTACAAACAACACAAATGCAACATGCACTGTTATGTGGCGCATGTAGTTACCATTGGGCTTTAAAGGGTTAAGCATTGTTTTGATAGCACATCCTGCCACTGAACATAGTTTTCAGGACAGTAGACTGATCGGCACCCATTTCTTCAATACCTGTTGGAAACTTGGGTCTGCAGAAGACTAACATCTGTAAGTATAATAATGACAACCAGAAGATGGGAACAGAACCAATATTCAAAACATTGTTTATATCAAATATAATTCAGACAACAGACAATGTCCAGATTGTATCATCAGTCTGCTACTGTCACCATTGTTTAGAGAATCATCAGTGGTCCTGTTATAGACCCTAACAGTAATGATAACTCTATCCTGCTGTGTAGGTACAGAGTGTAACAAAGTTATGAAGGAAATGAAGTTCGATCTGCCAACATTCATAGATTCTGAAAATGGTTCTGCAGTAAGTGACAGAGATATTAGGGTAAGCTGAGTTACCAGACTGCACTTACAGTGAATCTTGCCTAGGATGGTGAACCGGGTGGTTTAGTCTTTCCACTGGAATGAGGACTGTCTGTCTGTTTGAGGTAGCCCTCTAGTGGCCTTTCCATCAACTTTGAGTTACAACTGACCAGATGTTCAATCCTTTACTGTTCTGTAATTTCCTCTTTTCATGTTCCTTTTATCTTCTCTCTTTCGATGGCTTGACATTCTCTTGCCTGTCAGCATTTCCATTTCCTTTTCATGCCAGGTCCTGGTGGACCATGTTACAGGATGGGGTTGTTAATGGTTGCGTTGGTGCAAGCAGCCTCTTTGTGGATGGTTGGCGTGGAGTGACACACCATCATATATTGTGGGGGGGGGGGGTGTCTACATAACTGGGATTAAAGTTATGATGTAATATACATTAACAGTTTTTGCTAGGAGGCCTTTATTGTAATTTTGTATAGTGGAGGTATATTGAAGGGAGGAATTTTTTCCAAGTTGTTTGCATCATGTTTCAGTTGTAAATCTGTATTTATTTTGGTTTTTCCTGGTAATTGTTGTTGTTGGTCTACTGCAAGCCGTAGTTGCGTTGTCTGTGGCTGTGAACTTTAACGGTGCGTGGGCTAAGTACTCAATGATGATCTCTTGAGGTTGAAGCACGTTTGGGATTAGTGTCCCTTCAAGTGTAAACAGTTTTGTTTGTATGTATTATTTTAAATTTCAATACACTGCACAGTATGCAAGGTTTTAAGACTCTGAAATGCTGGTGAACTTCTACCAGACTATGCAGCAAAACATCTGAGAAGGCAGTAATGTTTATTTAAGCTGATTTTGTGAAAATATATTAACAAGAGTAGCAACACTATATGCTGTTGGTCAAAATCCATCAAGACAACTGCATAACCTCACTTCTTGATACTTAAGTTCCCACACACAAATTAATTAACTTCTTGTGTGCCTGCATGCACAGGGTAATCAGTTTCCAGTTTTTCTAACAAAATCTGACTGGGTGAAGAGAACTTCAGTTTGGACATTATGGTATGGAATGAGAATCTGGGAAAATGTGGCATAAGTGGCATTTGCAGTCTTGCATGCATTGGAGACACAATGCCCCTGAACCTTGTTCCTACCAAGCTCTCATTCAGGAGTCATTCAGTTGGAAGAGTCAACTGAGAACACATCAACGCGTACATAGTGGAGAGCGTCAATTTGCATGCAATGTGTGTAATAAATCATTCAGTCAGAAGAGTCATTTGAAGGAACAACAGCATATACATAGTGGAGATTATCCATTTGTCTGTGATGTATGTAATAAATCATTCAGTAGAAAATGGGACCTGAAGACACAGAGCCATACATATTGAAGAATGTCCGTATCTGATATGCGTAATAAATCATTCAGTTGAAGGAGTCATCTGAAGAGACATCGAAGTATATATCATTGACTGTCCTTATGTGTGATGAATGATCAGTGCATATGTAGTACATAGTATCCTTAATCCTTTGATATGTTTAATATATCTTTATGTTGTTAGACACTGACATAATTGCATAATACACAGTGGAGAGCATCCTCAATCCTATGACATGTAAGATATTTTCCTGCCCTGAGATTCTGAATAAATGTCAACTCGTGCAGAGAATATGTTCTGATACTGGAGTAACGTGTCACCTGTTCACAGAAAACAGAAGATATATTTGAAAAAAGAGTTACAAAAATATAGCCGAAGTTTACTGACATTTCAGAGGTACAGGTAGCACCTCTGAAACATTAGAGAACTTCTACCAGACTGCAAGGTGCAACAAGTTAGAAGACAGCCATCTTTAGTATTATACTTATCGCCTGTTGCTATAAACCAAACCAAAGTTGTTATACTTGGAGTTTGTAAATGTATAAATAAAATGATTATGCTAGCCTGTAAACACCTGAATTTCACACAGTGATTGTCTTTCAACTGATGATTTCTAATATCTGCTGGACCCCTTTCGCTCATAAAACGAAGCACAACATACCTTCCATTAAATGGGCTGCAGTTACTTTGCGAATTACTTGGGGGTGGAGGGTTTTGGTAAAAATCATAATCTTTGTAATCAAACAGCAGCTTACATAATTTACACCTCTTCTTCTGCTTCTTCGTACTGTGTTTGTCCTGATATTTTTCTCTTTTCCTTAACAGAGTTCTCTGAATGAACACCAACTTTCACATGGTGAGGGGCATCAATATTACTGTGACGTGTGCAATAAATCATTCAATCGAGGAAGCCACCTGAAAATTCATCAACGCATACACAGTGGAGAGGTTCCATATGGCTGTGATATATGTAATAAATCATTCAATCAGATGGGTCATCTCAAGAAACATCAGCTGATACATAGTGGAGAGCACCCATATATCTGTGATTTTTGTAGTAAATCATTCAGACAGAGGAGTCATCTCAAGATACACGAACGTTTGCATAGTGGGGAATGTCCCTATGTCTGTGATGTGTGCAATAAATCATTCAGTATAAAGGGTTACCTGAAAAAACATCAGCGTATACACAGTAGTGAGCGGCCTTATTCCTGTGTTGTATGCAATAAATCATTCAGTCATAACTGGCGCCTGAAGATTCATCAACGCATACACAGTGGTGAGCGGCCATATTCCTGTGACGTGTGCAATAAATCATTCAATGAAGGGGGACATCTGAAGATTCATCAACGCATACACAGTGGAGAGCGTCCACATTCCTGTGGCGTGTGCAATAAATCATTCAGTATGAAGGGAAACCTGAAGAGACATCAGCGCATACATAGTGAGGAATGTCCTTATGTCTGTGATGCGTAACAAACCATTCACTCAGAAGAGTAATCTGAATACACATCAAAACACACATAGTGGAGATGGTCCGTATACTTGCGAAGTGTGTAATAAATTATTCCGTAATAGGAGTACTCTGAAGAGACATGAAAGCATACACAGTGGAGAGCGTCCCTAGTCAGGTTACAAGCAAGATATTTTTCTGTGAGATTCTGAATAAATGTCTGAGTATGCATATCTGGTGCGAGAATATGTTCTGGTATTGGAGTAATGCGTTATCTGTTCACACAAAAGAGAAGATATATTTGAAAAAGACGTAAAAATGAATGACTTTATTCAGTTCAGTTGATTTGATAAAGAATTATTTTTCATTTTATAAATAGGTATTCAGTTACATTTTGATTAGAACCAGTGTTGAATAGGACCCTCACCGTTTTGGATTATGGCTCGAATTGATCTTTTCCAGTGGTTGCCAGCTGTCAGATATTTTGTGATATAACAGTCCACACTTAAACAATTGGTGTACAAGAAGAAGAGAACCATTTCAGTATCTGGTGTCAGGTTTAGAAGCAAAGAACTTGAAAAGCACAGATCATGATCATTCATTGACCAATGGTAGAGACAGTTTTAAAGCTGAATCAAAGAGAAAAGGTTCCTGTTCAATGTTGTTTCCAATAAAAATATGACAATGATAAATAAAATACCTGGTGAGATGTGTTTCTATTGGGTATGAGTAAGATGATGTCTTCTGGCATAGTGCACTGTGTAGTTTGGTAGAAACTGACCTGTGTTTCAGGGGTGCTTATTGCCTGCATTATCAGTCTGATGATGGAGACACTAAGGGCCTCTGAAGTGTCGGCCAACTTCTACTAAAACTACATGACACGTCCCAGAAGACTGTCATCTTCAATAAAATTAATGTTTTTAACATTCAGAATGGCAAATATTTTTTTGTATAAGGAATTATACAAACTAAATAAATATTTTGTATGTATACTTATATAAACTTCAACTGGACTACATGGTGCAAAGACTTAGAAGACGGCCATCTTTAATATTATAGTTATTTGAACTGTCCATTTATGTTGACTTTTACTTACATTCACAAAATCTCTTTAACTACATTAGATCTATGTGTCAACCCATTTCTATAAACCACACCAAAGTTGTTATATTTGGCGATTTGTAAATGCATAAATAAAACAATTATGCTAGCCTCTAAATGCAAGAATTTCACATAATGTTGAAGTCTTACAATTGATGATTTCTAATATCTGCTGGACCTCCAGGAGGGAGACTCCATTCACCCACAGAGAAGCAAATGGTACTGTCAACTGAGCTGCAACTATATATTGTGAATTATTTGGAGGGCTTTGGTATAAAAATGTAATTCTTATAATAGGGATTGGCCTAATTTGCACGTTGCTTTCAAACTCATTCTTCTTCTTTGTAATATGTTTGTCCTGATATTTTTATCTTTTCTTTAACAGAATCCCCTGAGTGAACATCAACTTTTGCATAGTGAGGGCCGTCCATATTCCTGTGATGTGTGCAATAAATCATTCAGTATAAAGGGGTACCTGAAGAGACATCAGCGCATACACAGTGGTGAGCGGCCTTATTCCTGTGTTGTATGCAATAAAACATTCAGTCATAACTGGTGCCTGAAGATTCATCAACGCATACACAGTGGTGAGCGGCCATATTCCTGTGACGTGTGCGATAAAACATTCAGTGTGAGCAGTTGCCTGAAGATTCATAAACGCATACACAGTGGTGAGTGGCCTTATTCCTGTGTAGTATGCAATAAAACATTCAGTCGTAACTGGCGCCTGAAAATTCATAAACGCATACACAGTGGTGAGCGTCCTTATAGCTGTGATGTGTGTAATAAAACATTCAATGAAAGGGGACATCTGAAGAGACATCAGCTGAAACACAGTGGAGAGCGTCCACATTCCTGTGATGTATGTAATAAATCATTCAGTATAAAGGGAAACCTGAAGAGACATCAGCGCATACATACTGGATAGCGTCCATGTCTGTGATGTGTGTAATAAATCATTCAGTTGGAGGAGTCATCTAAGAGACATGAAAGCAGATATACATGGGGAGTGTTCATACTTTTCACATGTCAAGACATTTTCCTGCCTGGAGATTCTGGTTAAATGTCAACTCAAGTTCTGTTATTGGAGCAATGTGTTGCCAGTTGGCACAAAGGAGAAGATACATTGAAAAAGAGTGGTGAAAATAAACGTCTAATAAAAGATTTAAATGAAAGTTGTACAAGTTCTTTAGAACATACTTATGTATAAAACTAATGTATTCATTTCAGCTTATTTGGCCTGCTCTTCCAATCCTCTTTGCCTACTAAATATGAGTAGTTAGCTTAGTCATTTCGTTTTATCCTCAGCAGCAACATTTGTATATAGGCTAAGTGAGTATTTCTTTCGTGACTTTTTAATTTTTGTATTCAGGATGATAGTTAATAGCAGCAAGTGGTATTGTGTGCCTTACTGAAGGAGTCAGTAATTGGAAACTTAAAACAGCCGTCTTATATCGCAAGGATTACGAGATGTTACATACGATGGGGAAAGTTTTATAGGTCACATAACAGTGACAGGCACACTCCTGTTTCAAAAGAATTTGTTAATTTCATTCTGATATACCAGTATTATACTTTGCAAGATTTCAGGTTCTCATGGCATGAAGTATGAAGATGACTGTCTTGTGTGTTGTTGCAGCAATTAGTATGGCAGAAGTTTACGGACATTTCAGAGGTACAGCTAGCACCTCTGAAACATTAGAGAACTTCTACCAGACTGCAAGGTGCAACAAGTTAGAAGACAGCCATCTTTAGTATTATACTTATCGCCTGTTGCTATAAACCAAACCAAAGTTGTTATACTTGGAGTTTGTAAATGTATAAATAAAATGATTATGCTAGCCTGTAAACACCTGAATTTCACACAGTGATTGTCTTTCAACTGATGATTTCTAATATCTGCTGGACCCCTTTCACTCATAAAACGAAGCACAACATACCTTCCATTAAATGGGCTGCAGTTACTTCGCGAATTACTTGGGGGTGGAGGGTAAAAATCATAATTCTTGTAATCAAACAGCAGCTGACATAATTTACAATGATGTTAATTTATATATTATGGCCACGTGTTCTACATGTCCTGCCCATCTCATCCTAATTATATCTGGTGTAAAGTAAATATTATGGAGCTCATCATTGTGCAATTTTCTTCTCCCCTCAGATATGTTTTCCTCACCATCATGCTCTCAATTGCCCTTACTCAATCTGTACTTTCCCTTACCCCATGTGGGACCACATTTCATGCCCCTACAAAACAGAAGGTACAAACTACAGACCTGTATAATTTCATCCTTGCATTTTTTAGATGGCAGGATGGAAGACAAAAATTCTTAACTGAATGGCCACAAGCATGCCATGAATTTAATGTACTCTTAATTTTTTGTTGAATCCAATTTTGATTTGTTACTGTCATTCCCAAATATTCTGTCACATTTTTTCAGGACTAAAAAATTTGTAACCGTAGATCACATTCCAAGGCAAAAATGTGTCTGAACGACATGAAACAAGAACCATTACTGTCAATACTTTTCAACTTTGCTTCAGGAGATTCTAGAAAATCAATGTTACAAATTGTTCACCTGATGTGAAATCCTCAAAACATAAATGTGTAATCCCGTTGACATCATTTGCACATACGACCAATTAACAAAATATATTTTGGAAGATTCCAGCAATTTTCATTTCTACAAACACATTTTGGAGAAAAAAAATTCTATCGTTCTTGTAATGGCATTTCCGTGTTCTAAAAAGTGTGCAGTCACATTTTCTTACAGTTCAATCCATATTTTGGCTTCAAAATTGTAAAAAGGCTGTTCCAGAACACACTCCCACATCCTGAAAGGAATCATACACAGAATAACGAAAACTGTTTCGCTTACAAAACGCTGTACATATATTTTTTTACAACAGATACTACAAGACGATATTCATATTTGATCATATTTACAAACTTGTTCTTATCTTTATTACTTCATAATCAGATGAAAATTCCCAGTTTTCCAATATCAAAATAACTGCATTTTGATAAACTACAAATTGAGAAAAAATCAATGTCTCTCATATGTGACCTAAAAGTAAACTGACAATAAGGAATGCACCCTGGAAACTTTTTACGTTACATCTTGTTACACGCTACACAAGTTAATAAAATAAGGATATTAAAGACACAGTGCACGCTATCATAGGCCAGTGTGTTCTTTTTCTTAAAGGCCAGACTACAAGCTTCTTTCTACTGGAAACAAAGTCTTCCCAGATCAATATGGTGCACAGTTTACTGCTTCATGCAGCCGACTGCGTGTTGTAAACGAGCATTCTTCAGACTTAAATGTATGATGACTGGATAAATTACAGCATACCTCAGGAAAATAAATTACAGACAAACAGAGTTATGTAAAAAACTAAATTGCTAGAAAATATACAGAAAGAAAGTATTTAAGATAATGGATGACCAGGAAATGTGTACGTAACAATTTCATTAAAAGTTAGAGCTTGGAAGCGCTCACTCCTTTAAGCTAGAAATATAATTGCTTTCAAAGGGGAAAGCTTTAGAAGCTAACATACTTACATTTATTCCCTTTAAACCCTGCGATCCCTTAAGAAACTTTAATGAAACTAATCAGTTACAAACAATATCAAAAAGGTGTTGGTCAGCACCAAAGATGCTAAAACACTGGTACGTATCTACAAGTCCACACCGTGTTACATACCCAGAGACCAACATCAATATCTTTACCACCACGAGAATTTAAGTTCTCACTCGGAGTATCATAAATATTATCATCAAAATGAACAGATGTTAAAATCTGTAAGGCACAATTTTATTCTTATTTTCAAACACATACGTAGTTACAATATAACAATTCGATCAATACAACCACAGTCCGACATTATAAAATGAAGAATTTTGCATCGTTAGGTCCCAAATAAGCCATAGCACCTCTTTTCAGAGAATCATCATCACTGTAAGATGGGAGAAAAGGGGATCTATGCAGGTATTAACTGAAAAATCAAAACTGTTTTCACTTTAATTGTATTAAGAGCCCTGACAGATCAAATTCATTTTTTAAATTGTTTGTCAGAGCTGAGATGGAAGTGCCTTCAATATTTCGCCCCTAAATTATCATACCTGACAACTGCATAGCTGCAGAAGCCGTTCCTACCATCTGTTAGCAATATGGTGTATTATGTGTAAAGACATTTTCTTGTTCAACTTAGCCACAGAGAAAAATGAAGGCTATTTACTATTAAAACTGAGATCTGTGCTGAAGGGCAGGTATAATATTATTTGGGGATAAGGGTTAAATAGTTGTACGTTGCAATATGAAACAGATGTGACAACAAAAGTTCTATACTTAACATAAACATGTACATGTTGCTCTGGTAATCCTACCACCTTCAAAGCATCAAAACTATAAAACTAACTGTAAAATAACCACTTGAGCCCTTAACATCTTGGAATATCTGAGGAATGTAAAATCAAATTCACATATGCTTCCCATTAATAGGGGTATTAAACTCCCCGTACTACAGGCCGTCAACTGGACTCAAATCCAGCGTGAAGCACAGTCGTCTAAACTGTGTGGAAGCCATGAAACACTGTCAAGAAAGGTTAACAATATTCCAAAATGCCTCTTTCATTCTGGTTCCTAATGTGCCCAAAAATGTGCAGGCATTTCTGCCCAGCATTCCTTTCTTACTTAGGAGGATAAAAAGTAATTATAAATTTATCCCTGTATCCAAGCACAAGGTCCTGATGATGTATGGAGGCATGGAGACAAACCTCCGTGAATTAATCTTGGCACTAGAGGGCAGATTCATGCTCCATCCACATGGTGACTAGGAGGAAAAACATCCGTCCGCGTAATTGTGTTTACAAAAAGGAGCAATTAAGCATCATCACTGAACGAGCACAGAAGAGAAATTAAAGGTGGAGTAAGGCCCGAACCACGTCCATTCAAACTACACTTTGAACTTTAAGCTACGCAGCTTTACAGAAAACAGCACTCTCCTCTGCGAAAACACATTCCACATAAATTCAAAATAACTTGTTAAGAGTCAGAACCACTGAGCGATCTTTTCATGCGCTCGAAAAGAAATTAAATTCGGTCCACTCCCACTCTTCCTCCCACTAATAATTTAACTTACATTTGCTATTGCATGCATGTACGATATCATTCGAGAACATTACTTAACGAACTAAACAGCACCATACAAACAGTTCAGACTCAGCAGACGCTACTTACGCTTACATCTAGATTGTAGTTACAGTGAAACCTCTATCCATCGTTTTCCCGGATGCATCGTTTTTATTTCCCACCCCCGCCAAAAACGATGCATCGAGGTTTCACTGTATTTCATTCAATCCTCTGAGGTTCTTGTGAAAACTTTCTGCGTATTATTCCTGATAGAAATAATAACTAAAAAAAAAAAATATATATAGTGCAAATACGTTTCATATTCAACGTCTTCACTCTACTATGATCCGTCTGGAAGGCATATGAAAACTGGTACTGTTTCAGCAGAATCCTGCTCCACTTCTGGGGTTATATAGAAAGTAGTCGGTACCAGAAACAAATTATAAAGTTGCTGCTGTATAAGAGTCTCTGCTTCCCTCTCAGATTCCATATCTTCCTGCAGTCTTGTCTCTCGTTCCCTGAGTTCATCCAATTCTTTCAATAGGTCCGCATTGCTTCTTTGCACGTCTTTCAATCTCCGACGCAGTATCTTAATCTCATGTTCACGCTCTGGAAAATAAATGGGTTTCAGTAAACTGCACATAAATGTTAATATACACTGCGTAAATAATAAATAACATTCCCTATGTCCCGAACAAGAAATATATACAGAGACAGCATCTGAAAGCAAATCTATTCCTCTCCCATCGTAAGAAGAAAACGGCGCGCTTGTTTCCGGCAGTGTGGTACCGCGATACAAGAAATTATCATGGCGTGGGAAAGTAATTTCAGTATCGCTACCTGTTGTTGTTTCCATGAACTTTACAATAGCATCCGTCACGTTAGACGGTCCTGCACCACAGCAGCTGTCCTGCTGTCTGTTTCTGCCCGATCCCTTACTACTTCCGCGGCCCATCGGTGCTCCGTCCAGACTCGATTCGTCCAGTGAAGTTGGTACGGAATGTGAACTTGTGCCCGACAGGACTCCGTCTTGCTCTGCTGCTAGACGTTCTTTAGTGAAGTCTCCTGCTATGGACTACGATAAAAAACAATTCAAAGATAGTGAGTAGAAATCTAAGGTTCAATTGCATCTCGCTTTTGCAGCTTGGCATATTCTCCTCGGCTTCCATGTTCATTTATGGCAAATACAAATATGCCGTTAACATAACTAACGAACACCACAGATAGTATACTATACAGTCACATACATTCTATTTATGGTGAAGCTGATCAGGTGCACCAACACCTTCCAAAACTGCCTTTCCTCTTTCACTTCTATTTTCTATACCACAGACGGACCGAGAATAAATTCTACAAACAAGTGTTTCTACATAACCCCCAACCAATACCAAAATTTGTTTGACTGTGACTAAGGTAACCAATTTGACTTAACTTTCACTTACCTGGAGGTGCTGCCTTCCATACAAATGTTCCTTCTTATTGTGAAGTGAACTGAACCACTGATCACATGTTCGACAGTATAACTCCTCATTATCTTCATCCTGCAAAAACCCATTTTCTGTACACGGTCAATGATTTATCACGTACAAAATTTATTAAAGTGAAAAGAGAAGATTGCTCAGCGCAGTCTGGTCCTGATCACGAAGGTATTTATCACTTATGTGTCAACAGACGTCAACCGATCATCTCCCTCCAACCCTACATTCACTGAACATCACGCAAATAACGGCGAGATGAAGTTGACACTTATATGAATAGCAAATCGTCCAGTAAAAATCCGACGTTTCTCACGGGACCAATTAACAATAATTCATATTTTCTAAAAATAAAAATATTTTCAAAGAGTAGGTCCAAAGGAATATAAAACTTACATTTCTGACCTTACGCAGAAACTTTTCACAGCAATCAACATTTTAAAATCAGTTTATGGCCAGACCTGGGTACTTCAAACTGACAGCACATGAATGAAGCGAGAAAACACATTTGACGGTACAAAATGCCAGCTCAACCACATAAAAGCACATCACGCCTCAAATACGAAGATATTCTGGGTTAACAGAAATGACTCGACTATGTTCTCTTTTATTTCAGTTTTATCATTTAATAATTATTTCATTTTTCCTTAATTTGTTGGTGTCTTGGACAAATTGTCCAGGAAACCCTTTTCAATAGAATAAATTTTATCTTTTACTGGACTAACTACAAAACTTGTATCAGAGTTTCACTTACTTCTATCTCATCAGTGGCGTCCATGTCGGACTCCTCAGTTCCATTTCCCTGCAGATCTGGAATTATTTCACGCATTAACAAACACAGTTGTTAATCTGTTACACGTCTGTCAGCGATTACAAGTTAGAGCTGATTATGTTATGGCCGGTAACCACAGATACCGACCGCGATCGAGCTGCTCG
Source organism: Zootermopsis nevadensis (assembly GCF_977971745.1). Classification (NCBI taxonomy): domain Eukaryota; kingdom Metazoa; phylum Arthropoda; class Insecta; order Blattodea; family Termopsidae; genus Zootermopsis; species Zootermopsis nevadensis. The sequence goes on along the minus strand of NW_028259140.1, from coordinate 711,481 downwards.
GTTCGGGAGTTTACGTAGGCTACGACCAGGTAATTAATTACGTTCTATGTTTGAGACCGGAAAGAATATGATACTAAAATTTCATACAATTACCTAAATAAATAAGCAAGGAAGTAATGACAATTAAGTACGCATAACAAAAATTTGAAACTCAACATATCAATCTATTACGACCTACTTTTTGTGCGCTTTTTATTCAGATACGACTGGTACGCATCAGACTGACGATATGCCTTGAGCTCCTCCCGGTAACGTCTCTTCTCCACTTCTGCACGGTCTAAATAGATGCGCTTCTCCTCTAGACTTAGTTTGCTCCATTCATTACCTAATAATTTAGTTACCTGCAAACATACGAAGTGTATCATCACCAGACAGTGAGACAGATCCATTAAAATATACGACAACTGAAACAATCCACGACTATTAGAGACATATTCCAACTCATTTACACAGAAACCTGAAAATGCCAGAAACTCTTCAACATAAAGCAGATGTTTGAAAATGACCTTGCAGTCCGTAACAGAGAATCACAGTGGCGGACTAAAATTGATTAACAGATAATTACGAGCCTTCCTTTATTTTATTTATTTAACAACACAGTCAACAGTTCAGATTATACAGCGTCAACTGACGAGATGATTTTTGTTTGTCCGCAGAGTACTGCCGTCTAACGCGGAGAGTTTTTAAGTTTTTTGTGAATGTCACACGGGTGCCATGCTGTCGGTAGTTTCACTTTTTCAGCATGATTTTGACACTTATCATGATCTTTCATCAGTACGTTTCATCGTGCCGTCTTGAAACGATATTTGACCAAATGCTTCCTCTACATAATTCAAGCCATAAAATATTACATTCTGAAGCTCCTTTACCTCTGGAAAAGGCAGATCTTTGTACTGCTTCCTCTTCTCATTGAGGTACAGGACGTAACCCGTGGCCGGAGCCTTGGGAGGGCGCATCTCCGACAGCTCGGGTTTACGTTTCCTGCCTTTCGGCCATCCGCCACGCTTTTTCTGCTGCTGTAACGTGTTAAAACTGAAACATGTCTGTCTCGATTTATTTTATGATTCTTTCCAACTCGTCCGGTTAACAGCAACCAGACACACGACAATTACAAAAGACAAGATGGGAGAGACGTAAAAGGACATAGCTGCGTCTATTTCTAGGCATTATCCCATTGTTTCTGAACCAGTCTGCGAGCCAGCACCTCCTGAACATGAAGCAAGATTGCTAAACATTACACATTATGTTTGGATGAAACCAAATCTACAGTGCAACCACCTTAACAAAAATCTTAGACCTACTGAATACGAAAAGTTTGCTTTCGAAAGCACTTCTTTTGTAATACAAGCTGTAGCAGTAGGCTTGCTAGTACGACAGCTTACCTGACTAGACACAACAACAGAAGCTTGGACCCTGCCAGGTGGTGGTTCTGGAACTAAAGTGCCAGATGACGTAACAGCCACACGAGGCTCAGTCTCTTCTCTCCTTATTGAAGTTTTTTCTCCATTTATTCTCTGTTGTTCTTTTTCTTCAGCCTTCAATGGATCCTGAGACAATTCAATCTGTACTTCAAGAGATGATAAATTATCCACAATTTCCAGGTTTCCACTACTGCCACTGGCCTGTTCGCACATAGAGGATTAAAATCAGTTATCATTATTTGAAATCTAATAATATGGGTTTAGAGTCTTCCTATGGAACTAATGTAAAAGCCAATGTGTTGTTTGAAATAAATTCAGAATACAGCTCTGCGACTTTATCACCTTGGTAACAAACATCTAAAAAAATAAAAAAAATAAATGCACTGTTAAGCAATATACAAGAATACTGTAAATAAATGCTTGTAGCACAATATCCAATGTCAAAAAAATACATTATACAGTGAATAAGAGATTTCAGGTTCACACGGCAGCATCAAGTACAAAGGCTGTCTTCTCGGTTGTAGTGCTGTGTGTTTACTACAACCCCATTGTGGGATTTTGAGCATCAACATAATAAACACACATGTCGGCATGTTCTTTCAACCATTTCCTTTTCGAATACATACTTGTGAAGCATCCGGTAGGACACTGAGCATCACATCCCCCAGTGTAAGTGGAAGTGCCAATTCATCATTTGCAGTTTTCTCCACATTCTGCTGGGTAAGAAGCTGGGCTGCAACGTTTTGAAAATCTTCAACAGAAAGATTTAAACCTCCAACACCCGAAATGAGGGCATCTTTTAGAGATAAACAAATAAGCCTGTAAAAACAAGAAACTGCTGTAATTAAAATTTCTGACACACCCTGAAATAATGGCAAAGTTATGTCGTTTATACTGTACAACATACATACAAACAACACATTTCACGGTAATGATATAATCTGCAAACACATTTATTCTCTGGCGTACGCAGAAAAAAATGTAATTTGTATTGAACAAAATGCAATGTGATACTAACCCTTTATTCGTTTCGACCAAAATCCCGTTTTCCAATAAATCATTAGCAGCAGTAACAGGGTCGATCTTTGATCGTTCATCGTCTGATAAAACTTGTGGTGACGATACTGAAGAAATACTGAACTGATGGGAGACATTATTTACATTACTACTAAAAAGAATACCACCAGCTTCGTCTTCCATGTTACTTATTTAATAATGTGCTCTGTTGAAGCCTCTGTCTCTCTCTCTCTCTCTGACAGGAAATACCACATAGGTCATTGCAAGCCAGTTTACCAACGAACCGCTCAATACATCAAAACTTAACAATAATGATGAACTAATATGAATTACAGACACAACTACAATGAAAAATATAGCATTTCCCATTCATAATAGATCCACACATTTGATTTCGGAGTCTTGAATAACACACTTCCGGATAAAGCGGAAGTTCAAACTTTTTATACACATATGACGTAGTGTGACGACACATCCGACTTTGTAATGCGGCGTTGCAGAAGGGCAACGGGGAAATCGAAAAGACAGCTCACATCTCAAAAACCCCCAATGCAGTGAAATGAACTCCACGGCATTAGGCCTCCTTGAGAAGCTGGCAGTCTCGCAGCTTGTCACGAAATTCCCCGTCTTTGATGGAACTAAAGGTTCATTACTATGTTAACAAGATTCAACCACTGGCCCCTATCCCAACCACAATCTCCCATCATATTTTATTGTAATTTTTAACAATAATAATTTAACTGAAGGCATTTTAGACTTAAAAAATTAATGGGAAGTGTACCTCCATATTAGCAATTTCCAAGATTTCTGGTTCTCACACTGACAAGATGTCTTATGGAAGTTGAATACAGAGTCTTGTAGAGATTGCTCATTTCAGAGATGCTTACTGCTTGCACCACTGGGTCAATTTCTACCAGACTACATGGCACAGGAGACAGCCACCTTCAATTCTAAAGCTTATTCTTACTGTATCATTACCAACGACATGAGACCACTACAAGATTGTCTAATCATTTTCTCTTATATGGCAACTCTGAATTTTAATTTTATCAGATCAATATCATATGGTCCAGGCTCATAACAGGTCCTAAATAATTAGCAATACATAAATAAAGAAGATTTGGAGTATACATAATAACATACATACAAATAAATATCACACAATTTTTATATTTATATCGCATTATCATATTTGCTCCAATTGCAGGTCTTTGGACAGAAAGAAATTGTGACAAGAAGACAAACTAAGACTGTTGGTCAAGTTTGTTCCCATTTCAGACCTTTAGTCAGAGAACAACAATTATGACAACTAGACAAATAAAGATTTTTATAAAAATACTGAGCATGCTGTCTACATACTTTAACAATAAAAAATACACAATATATGAATCTACCTGCATGATTTTCTATGCCATTACTCTTTCATTAAATATGGGATTACCTGTAAACTACATTCCTATTTCAACAGTTTCTCGAAGTCTATATCTTCATATTAGTGGTTAACATTTCTCGACATCTGCATCACAAAGTCTATAAAGATCACCACAAAACACAAAAATAAACCATGGGGGATATTATACACAAATTCTGAATGAGTTTATACAGTAATTTTGTTGATAAAATATGAAATAGAAAGTTAAAGTGTGGTGGATACCACTCTTTTTCTACCTCAGGAGGTACATGGTATTAATCCCAACCAGGAAACATATTCTGCTAGATATTTCTAATTGCTTCCCTCACTCCTAAAATAAGCCAAAAATGCCTTCTGGAATATTTGTTGTGTCCCTGCCATCTATCAGTCAAAGATGCAGTCACACAGTGCCCATCATTAAATAACCTAGAAAAAACCTTACATTAAAGCAAAGTACTTATCACGAGCACGGGATAGAGAGAAATGGAGGAGACGCTGGGGCCCTCGCGTGAGCCGATGAACGGGTTGTTTAAGTGCTTAAGTACTTATCACAATGTTTCCATTTATATTTCTGTAGAGTTCATACGAATACAATAACATGATTTACTCAGTACCATGTCGGAAAGACCATCACAGCATCCTGTGGTTGACGAGAATGGGCAGTAGAAGCGCGCGGTGCCGTTTCAATAACTAATGCATAGGAGAAAATGCCTTTTGGAGATCATGCAAAGAATATGATGCTGATTCAGCTACTGTTTACTGGTTTGAAGCAGTGAAAGATGTATCAAAATCAGCACACAATACGAAGTAACTCGTAGTATCAGCGATATAGACGAAGTGTTAGTACATTAAATCAAACCTGCTGCAGCAAACATTTTACCTGCCCCCTCAGACTGTTTTTACTTAAATTTTTCTCTAGAAAAGTTCGTTCTGAACTCTTACAAAATATCTGATTCATACCTCTAATCACGCGATTCCATCGCGGTCATACATAATTAAGAACACAAGTTGTATGTTATCAGTAATAATCTCAGTATCATTTTGATCCAGTCTATTTCTGCAAATCTTTGTTTTGTATAACGATCCTGTAATTCCAGTGTGGTCAGCTACACACATAAACACTGTTGCTTTCCAATCCTTTCACTTCACTGACTTCATCCGTCAAGCGAGGCAGCACTGTGTTCACCGCGGCCACGCAGCAACGCCCGAAAAGGCTAAGAGTAGGAAGGAAAATTGCCTGTGTAGCTCCGGCCTCCATCTTAACTCACTTCACGGTCACTGGCTCTTGGATGATTTTTGAGGTTTGAATTTGCTTCGAATACAGTCATTGAGCCCTTCCCTGTTACGCGACAGTTCAACGGCGTAAAACTGTATTCTAGTGACGAGGATGCTGTTCTGTTCAGAGTATTCTCCACTGTGATCTAATCGGAGGAGGGTTCCAAAACTATAGTCTTCCACGACATCTTTAAACTTCTCACAGAATGGTCTCCATTTCTGTAATTTAATTTAAACAAACACATGTGAGGTGAACATTTCAGTCTGCTTCAAGATCGGTAAAGGATTCTCAGTCCTCACAGAGGGAAATTTCACCTGTATTGAATAGTTAAAGAAAAGTAAATTTATAATCAAAATTATTTATCAAAGGAATTTTATAGAATGTCATTAAGATTGACGAACTGCTTAAATTTTCAGGTATTTACCAAAATAAAATTGTCATCCCTAAAACAAGAAACAAGGGAGTGATATATCTTAAATTATGAACAGAAAAATTTTTCTTTCAAATGTTCCGTCAACAATTTTCCACCACAAACATCTCTCTAAGAAAAGTCTTTGAAAAGTAAAGAAGAAGAAAAAGAAAAAGATTTTGACTGTATCTAAAAAAATACCTCTTTTGCTTCAGGGCTTTTTAACTGGTCTTCATCCAATTTATCCACCCTGATATCTGGAAATTCTTCTCGGAAAGCCCTGTAGATATCTTCGTCATGAGGGGTTAGCTTCAGCAATTTTGGATCAACTGAACATAGTATCTGCATTATGAATTAGCAAAAGAAGAATATATGACTTACAAGTACCACACATGCTATCATTAAGAGCACTAACTTATAAAGAGTTCATGCACTGAAGTGAACTGGATGGAACAATTGAACTCTGCCATGTCTTCAACCGATTTATTAGCTACTTGAATTATGACTTTATCCTGCAGTCTGGTTACAAGACAATAAGAATCTTGCACACATCAAAATTCATACATTATTTTAATACTCACATTAAAATAAACCTCTGCATGTTCAAAAGCCTTCACGGCCCATACAATTTCAACTGATGGCTGTAATAAAATAAAAACACTTTATATTAAAGATTTTGTTTTTTTACTGCATGAAGAGACTAGCATAAATTCCCAATGCTAGTTGATATATTTTTTACACTTTATAATCATGATTTAATTTCAAAACCACTCAAACATACTTTCGACTCTATGACAATGAAGAAGTTAAAACTAGTAATCATTAATGCAAATTGTTGAGCTACCCCACAATTGCGACTGTAGTATAAGTAGATTTAGGTTAAAGTAAATGCTGGCAAGACTCAAATCTGACTGATACGTATACCACAGTAATTCCTGATCTCGGACAAAGATTTGTTAATATGGAGAAGTGTACGAATAAATGAGATATGCTTTAAAATATTTACTATGCTTACATCATTGCCAAACTCCTCTGCAGGCCGTGACAACACACTAGCACCTGCAAGAAGTTCATCCGCTCCCTGAAACCATGTTTTTATACACATTAAATCCCAGGAAACAGTAGAAAACAAGAAAAAATATGCCAATTTAAATTTTATCACTATTATTAAAACTTAATTTTACTCACTACATCACCGGATACACTAGCCATCGCCATGCTGTTTCGGAATGAGAATATTAGATACTGCACTCCGACGGGGAGGCTGTAAACGTGTAAAACGTTGTAAAACATGCATAATCATAATCATCATCATACTATCATTACATAAGTATAACAGCGTTAAATTTAAAACATATTTTATAATGTATTATGGCATACAGGCGATTGAAATATCGACGATTACAGAGAACACTTTTTCATACAAAATTTTCATACAAGCTGGCTGCTGTTTTCTGACGTTCCTCATAGATGTCAGGGCATGTTCAAAATAAAGAACTGCCGCGTTTTGTTTTCACAATTTTCCACATAATTTGTATAACACATGTTACATATCAGAAGGTAGCGGTTTCAATCAACTATAGTTTATCCGCTCCGCCTGTATGATGCTAAAAAAAATCAGATGTCAGCTCTGATGAATTAAACAACTAGACACAAAAACAGAACGAAAATGCAATGTGTATTTTTCCGCTTAATATTTACTGAACGCCATCAGGGGTTGTCTGGAAATAAAGGTAAATTTTATCTTACGGAAATCAGCAGTTGGTACCCTTGCTTTGTATTCGGGAGTTTCAGGACTTGGCTCTCGGTCAGGGAACAGAGGGTTTTGTGGTTTTCTTAAGCCCCCTCGCCCCTCCCAAAATGGTTACTAATGTTTCGGAGGGGCATCTTGTACATTTCTCTGAAACGTTTACAAGATTATTTGGAGAAGTTGCGGTTTTGACGGACATGGCAACGTCTTCGGTAAGATTGTGAACAAGGGCATTTCGGCAAACACCGAATGCCCAATTTGTGATCAAGAAGAGGGGAACCGGAAACTTGGTCTCAACGTGTTCTCCTGATTTCAGTCGGTCAGATTTGACTTTTGTAATCATTCTCTGAACACAACCTTAGTACTGCGCTGCTAACCGAAGGTCAATCAAGTGACTCACGCCTCGGTCCTACGTACAATCGGACAGATAATGCGTTCAGCATGGCGATGCCGGGACGTGTCTGCGAAGGAGGACGAAAGACGAGTACCAAAGACAAGAGTTGACGTTATTTGTTATATTACGTGTAGCAATATGGTTTCACCCACTCCCCGACACTCGATCTCCGCTCTCCACCCGCCCGCCCGCCCGCCGTCATTCGGAAAGGCCGGAACTAATTTGAAGTTGGCGGAAGGATACATTTGTCATACGGTCCCCCGTGGGCCATGATCGGGTCGGATGAAGTTATGAGAACTAGAGTGCAGTAGATCACAGCAAGGGGAGGGGATTCCCCCGGAAGAGGAATGGTCAGAGAGTAGAGGAGTGGAGAGGATAGGATGGGGTGACTCCCTGGAGACACGACCCGGCAAAAATCATCTCCGTAGCCATTTCCCCAGCAAAAATCATCTCGTTCCTTAGTCTTCCTTTTCTTGAACGTGAGACAGAGGGGGGAGGGGCTTGTTGGTTACACACTCGCTCGCCTACTTAAAATTTCGACTTCGTCTCTTCTCCCAATTATTTTTACTGCGTGTCACGTGAAATTGGGAGTAGTGACTCTTCTAGGGCGAGAAAAAGGGTTCAGATATGACAGTCTCCTTTGCATAAACGTCATACCACCATGACAGTTACAGAAACAACATGGCGCTGTAGCGTACATCCTCTTCGGGAGCCCTGGATTCGAACCTGTGATCAGACACCGGGTATCTTTGCTGAGATTTTTCGAATTTTCTCAGTACTTGTAGTCCCTCAAATAGGGCACGACCGCTTCCTTTCAGATCATTCTCCATTCATCATTCATAATTATCCTGCCTTTAACAACACAACTGTTATATAAACCAATAGAATAATCGTAAAAGTATCGCTCCACGTGACTTATTCCTTGTGAAGTTTTCGACAAAATTTCTAATTTATTAAGAACTAATGTTTTTATTATATCTTATAAAGACGGTGTGGACTGGATTCATCTGGCTCAGGATAGGGTCCAGTGGCGGGCTCTTGCAAACACGGTGATGAACCTTCAGGTTCCTAAAAAGGCGAGTAATCCCTTAATTAGCTAAACCATTTGAACCTCCTCAAGGTCTGTGTTACATGGAGTTCTTGCTATGTTATATTATTATTATTATTATTATTATTAATAAGTTTTAGAGGAATAATTTAAGTTTACTGCAGGGAAATCTCTTGGCGAAAGGCAGGCGTTAGTTTAATGCAGACCTAAAGTAGCAACTGTGCTAATTCTGAGAGGCGAGAATTACGGGGCAGTCAAAAGTAAATAAACCATCTCATTGATTGAGGAAGAGTTCATCTCGGAGGAATTAATTGAGGATTCGGGACGGGGGATGGACCGCTGGGTCCGAGGTCTCACACACACACAGAGTAACAGCTTACAGCTATCCCCTAGCGAAGGGATGCAAACGAAGGCGGGCTCCAGAGCCGGAGAACATGGAACTGAACTGAATCCCAGTGGACCAGTCATCTGCTACTGGTCGGCAACTCTGCATTAGCTTACACACCCACGTATAATAACTCGACTGGACTGACCAGTGCCAAATTAAGCCGTACATCAGTACAATTGTGTGTACAGTAAGGGATATCACGTGTTGTAATAGTGGTATACCTGATAATTACTTCTACAATATTAACTTGGCAGAGTAATTGGGCTCGAGAGTACAGACGAGACGCGCCATGTGCCACCTCATGACTGCGTAATGCAGAACGGAGCGGATTGTTCTATGCAGGTACACGAGAGCACCTCCCCCCCCCCCCCCACCCGACAAAATACAGGTAATAATAACAGAGTATGATGTAAGTATAATAATAACAGGATTTTTAATCTTTTTGTTTATGGTTTATTTAACAAATAGGCCCCAAGTTGGCGCTGCTTACACGTCCAACCTTGGACCTTAAAGGATACTCGGTCAAGATGGCTTACCCCTTCGGGTAGAAACGTAGCCGAGGTTTGTTTACTGATAGGCGAAAACATTTATTATATTGACCACCGCGTGCAGCCCACAAATGAGGGCGTGAAGGTAGGGCTCCATGCATGCCTACACCCGCCACTAGATGGTGGTGAGTGGTCAGCATTACGGGTCCCAGGGCGCAGACAAAGGATCTCTGTCTCAGATGTCAGAAGTTTTACAAACGCATGAATAAATGACTGTCGCCTAGTGAATATCGGCTTTACTTAACTGAATTATAATACTTTATAAGGAAAACGACATGTTTCGGTGGTGTTCACCCCTGGAAAGATTCACCACACCCTTTTCTTCGAGTCTCAATCGAGAATGTCAACGCACCCCCTTCTTCACGTCTATACGTACTCACTTTAATCCAAAGAAACGCATCGGGAATGTAAATGAGCCGGGAGACATTGGCGCACAGCGGAATCAACCATACAATGTGAGGGACCTCCACCCCCTCACGGGGTGGGGGCGAGAACAGACATCATCTGCAGCAAAAGAAAGCTGGAAGAAGGAGGAGACGTATTCTGTTTTATCGCCTCCACAGACTATATCTTTTTTGGACGAGTGAAAGAACACTCAACCCCCGATACAACGCCCCTATTTACCAACCTCTTCGCACTGCGCCTACGAAAGCCTAGGAATAGAAATTTCCGATGTTATTTCAAAGGAAATATTCGCCAAAGGCCATCCCCGCTAGCCGCCAACCGCCCGAGTGCGTTACAACACAAATGCACAGTTAAGCATTATACTCAAATTCGATACACCGCCATGTAATTTCTGTGTCCACGGGTTACAGAGACGTCTCCCTGGAATATTCAATTATAGAAATATGTACATGAACTATTCCCTCATGTGTGAGGGAGCAGACACCTCAGAAACGTCGGTAAACTTCTACCAGACTACACTACGCAACGACCCAAAGATGATTATGTTCAAGACCGCGTACAGTTAAAACTGCGCGATTGCTTGGGGCTACAACTTCTAATGACAGTTTCACAGAACATTTTAAATATTAAGACTTCGTCTTTATTTGAATGCCAGTGGGGAAGTGAGAGACATTTTCCGGACACAGGCCCACATGACGGCGAAAGTTAAAAGTTCGGAAGTCAATTGTCCGTGAAACGAGAAATGTGAAGCTGTGGATTCCGTATCTCACGGCCACGGAGGGAATTCTACCCGCTGTCAAATTTGCACACAAATAAACAAACACTACACCTCAATTTCATAACTCCGCACGGCCTATGAATCTCAATTTCAACACTTCGTGTAGCGAGCGAGTTGGTTACAGGAAGGGTGAATAGACAGCGAAATAATGACGTTGCTCGAATCACGGCTTCAGCTTCGAATGGAACTCTGCCTCTAAGATGAGACACAAATACGAGGAGGTTATTTCGTGAAACGAAAAGCGGCTATTGGGCCTAAAATGATAGCACAGCGCTGATATTCTACCCCCGTGTACATTTCATATTCAGAAAAGAAACGAAGTCTTCGTTGAAAAGCTGTGAGGTGTTCAGCTGGAAAAGGCATTTTACACTCTTATGAAACCCGAAGGCCCATTACGGCCTATGCGTCTCTACCCTGAGAAAGAATATTCCAATCCACACCTCGCAGTATATTTATTTAAGCCTAGTTCTCCGGAGTGGTATCTTCTGTTAAGATTCTTGTTTGCTGTTCAACTTTTGCAAAAGGCTCCATGGATTCAGACAATACATGGGACTGCGTATCTGAATGACGCGGGTGCATTATAACGCATATTTTACACGAGTTTTAAAATCAATTTATTAAGCTTCTCATCGAGAAAAAAAAAACTTTTAGGTTTCTAGGTACCAAATAAGAAACAGGTCTCTTTATGAAGATTTCTGTCTTCTGGGTTGTTGCGCTGTGTAGTCTGGTCGATGTTAACCAACGTTTCAGAGGTCATACTGCCTCCGTCATCGCCCTGATGACGGAGGCAGTATGACCTCTGAAACGTTGGTTAACATCGACCAGACTACACAGCGCAACAACCCAGAAGACAGAAATCTTCATACTCATCGCCCTGATGACGGAGGCAGTATGACCTCTGAAACGTTGGTTAACATCGACCAGACTACACAGCGCAACAACCCAGAAGACAGAAATCTTCATACTCATCGCCCTGATGACGGAGGCAGTATGACCTCTGAAACGTTGGTTAACATCGACCAGACTACACAGCGCAACAACCCAGAAGACAGAAATCTTCATACTCATCGCCCTGATGACGGAGGCAGTATGACCTCTGAAACGTTGGTTAACATCGACCAGACTACACAGCGCAACAACCCAGAAGACAGAAATCTTCATACTCATCGCCCTGATGACGGAGGCAGTATGACCTCTGAAACGTTGGTTAACATCGACCAGACTACACAGCGCAACAACCCAGAAGACAGAAATCTTCATACTCATCGCCCTGATGACGGAGGCAGTATGACCTCTGAAACGTTGGTTAACATCGACCAGACTACACAGCGCAACAACCCAGAAGACAGAAATCTTCATACTCATCGCCCTGATGACGGAGGCAGTATGACCTCTGAAACGTTGGTTAACATCGACCAGACTACACAGCGCAACAACCCAGAAGACGGAAATCTTCATACTCATCGCTGTGAGAACCTCAAGTCTTACAGGTCTCTTTACGTTTTCAGTAAACATTTGGTTTTCGTTCAAAGTCGATACGCCCCTACTCAATCGGTTTCCGCCATGTTAATTTTACACCCGAAGTCACAATGATTCATGAGTTAACTGCATCCGCCTTTCTAATTTCACACTTCAACACAATAAACTTCGTAAAAGTTTCGTCGCCAATTTTCGGAACCTCGACACTGACTGGCGCCTTCTGCACATGGGAGGCGTTAAACTGGACAAAGACGAGTTGAATTCTTCATACTAGGTTGTACGTAAATAGGTCAATATTTCTTATTATGAGGGTACGACAGACAGACAGACAGAAAGACAGACACGCATGTAGGAAAAAATCAACAAAATGTGTAACGATATCCAATAGCACAGAGCTCAAAGACCTTAGGCTCAGTAATTTTTTCAAAATGTTTCCAGAATATTTCGTGGTCTATGAAAGCGACACGCGGTGAGCGACCGGGATTCGACTTATGATAAAAGCGTTGTAATTGTCGTGTGTGCGTGACCTCGACACGATCCAGACATCTCGAACTCTTTCCTAACGTTGGCATTGTCATGTCGTGTGGTGCAGTGCAGATTTCTTTAACAGCGACCCCCCACCCCCCACCCCCTCGACACTTCTTAAGAAATGAGGCGGTAAAACTGTGTAGAGTCCATCATAAATGCAGAAGCTTTACTGTATCTGGAGTTAAGTGTACTCGACACAGGTCGTTAAAACGAAAAACGACCAACAGAGTCGAATTAAGGTGTTGATGTACAGTCACTCAGAAAACACTGTACATTCAAGAAACAAACGCTTTCTAACGAAGTCACTACTTACCAACTCGTTCTTGTGAAACTGACAGCTGTTTAGCTAGTCATAGTATTATGGAACCCAATGTCCTACATCGTCTTCACAAATGTCCACACCCTTTCTACTTCGTTTTAACACAACTTCCCATCCACGTCCAGGTCTTCCAAATAACCTTTTCCCTTCAGGTTTTTCGACTACATTTCTCATCCTCCTTAATCGGACGTACGGTACCTCAGAGTAATGCAGTTGCATTACGTCTCTGGTGGCTATAAAACAGCGAATCGTCACGGTATTGCACGTTTTCATAACAACGAATAACTTTCTTCGCCCAGATAGTCACCTCCTTGCCAGTGTCTCAAACGGCTACTTGATAAGAGCCTTACTCACCAAAATTCTGTTTAGTATATAAAGTTTCCTCGACCTCGCTGCATTTCCAGTTCATATTAAATTTCATCCCTCTACATGAACGTTCATGAAATTCATCGGGTGTTTTTAAGGATTCGGACTTCGGAATATCGTCTTAAAAAGAATTTTGGACGACTAAAACCTGCCTGTGGTCAGTGAATTGTTTAGAAATTTGGAAGAAGATTGTACGCGTTAAGTCCACAGCCCCCGTTCAAGACAGGCGTTGAAATGGAGACGTAAAAACAACTTTTACGGCTTCAGCGAAAAAAGATTAAACCTTTAAAAGTCAAATCTCGCAGCTTGATTTATATTTAATGTTTCCCAAGTTTAAGTAATCTTATTTAAAAATTAATTTTATGAACCAGGTTTATGAAACCCCAGGGAGTTAATACGCCTGCCGTGTGAATGAAACAGTCTTTGCGCACCAAATGCAAATCGGATGGCGCAAAACAAGGCAAATGAAACTCCCGAAGAGAGACGCGGGCCCCGGTCGGACATTAATAATGGCGGAGACGGGCCGTGTGATTGAAATGTGAGTGACAGGTACAAACAGATCTGTTTGGGGGGTGGGGGGGGGGGGAGGCCCATCGGTGTGTTGATGACCGTTTGTCCCATGACTACAATTCGAGTTGTCAAAAAAAGTCTGCGGTGTCATGCTCGGTGATGTATACGCATTATTCAGATTTGTTCGGGTCATTTGACAGAACAGTGCAAGCAATCACTGACGTGGCGTTTCCATGACAACCGAAACACTTAAGAAGTTCGCAGTTTGCAGCCCAATTCCTTCCCTTTGAAACGGTTAAGCTCCCTTCCAATGATGTGTATTTGCGTTGTCTTAGTTAAGAACGTCGTTAGGTAGATTACGTTTCGGAGGACCATACTGCCTCCATTTTCAGGGCGTTATTATCCAGAAAACCGACTTTAACATAGAATCTTACAGCCTACACTTGGAAATAGCATATACTCCGAAATGAAGCTCACATTTAGGGCTCCTTTCCGATACCTTCCAGTAAATATGGCGCCTACATTCGTCTTGAAGCTCCAAGGCAGGTAAGAAAGCAGAAGACGTAAGTGCTGTCGCATCTTCAGTGACAAAGGTAGGATGAAAATCCAGACAAATGAATCGGGCCCGTCCTCAGCAGACACTGTCTCAAGTAAAGATGTTTTATGGTGCCCAATGAGGTGGGAATGGTTATGACTGGGGACTGGTTAAGGATTTTGAAGTTTTAATTTTGCATTTTTATTTTTTTTTCTCTAATGAAAGTTTTCAGACCGTGACGAAATTCAGAATGACTGCCCTTCATGTTTTCAAAATTATATAGAGTTTAGAAAAAGAAAATAACATTTCTGTCCACATTTTTCCCTAAGAAAAGAAATTGGGTCAGGGCAAGAACGAATGACAAATAGCCAAGTTAAGAAAAGACGCGAATGCGAGCGAACTCTTTTGTCGAAGTTCTCTCCTGTAAATATACACGCCCGCTCAGCTTCGCTGCCACTGGAGATTTACAATGCCTCCGCCGCCACCCTTCCGCTTTCAGAACCGGAACTCGCTTTTTGCCATTTTAGTAAAACTTAATTTTCTCATATTAGCTGGAGTTTTCGTGTAAAAAAAAACTTTTTCCCGTTCTCCCTCATCAGATTCTCCTGGGACAATACGGACAGTTAAATCAAGTTCCTTTGCTATTTGTTCTCTAGAACCGTTGCTCGTTTTATATTTAATATAAAAATGATGACAAAGCTGGAGTTCTTGCTCGTACGGAGAAATGTAAGAAAACTAAAAATCCTTCCATAGCGCCAGAAAAAATATATATTTTATTCGTGGCTCGTATTTCGTTGATTTTGAGGCGTGAAATTTTTTATTACAGACGGAAACTTTCCTGTACTTGGTCCGGTCAAATGGGGTTGTTGTAGTGCGATCTGGAAGGAGACGAATCAGCAAGGGATACTCTGAATAAAACTGAGAAACAAAGCGTTCCTATACTTAACGTTCATTTTGATGTCGCCTCTCCAGGGCACGCACCGCGTTGATTGTTGTTGCACGTTAAGTTATAATTATTAAGGCAATCTCTTGGCGCTGCGCCCCCCCACCCCCCCCCCCCCGCCGCGTCTCTATAATCATAGTCACTTCAACCCCTTCATGTCGTCGTCTCCTGCATAACTTAACCGTATCACATCACAAATTCAGATTTAACGGCTGTTCAGAGAGTCGGCGAGCTATGCAACGCTAATCCGCCGTAGATCGGCGTGAGGCCAGGAGTTTGTTACGACTTCCAGGGCCTTCTTCTTATTCACGAGCAAAACGGCACTTTGAGATGAATGTTGTATGACTCCAAGCTTGGTTTCACTTGGCTGGAACTGAGAGACTCACACTGTACAGCATGCCCAATAAAATTCTACCTCCTGATTCGCGACTCTCCTTGAAAACGCGACCTAGACGCGTGGTCGAAACACGCTGGCAAAATGGCTGTCATCTGTGTGGCGATTTCTCACAAATAAAACATCTTCAGAGGCCGAATTTGCATGATGAGGGGCTCCATAACTCGTACTATCCACCAAACGCTATTCGCACCATCAAATCGAGGAAGATAAGATTGGCGGGAAATGTAGCACGTATGGGGAGAACATAAATGCGTTAAAAATTTGGTTGGAAATCCAGAACGGAAAAGACAACTCGACCGGGAAATACATCAGAGGATAATATTAAAATTAATCTTAGATACATGAGGTTGGAGGGTGTAGACTAAGGTCACATGGCTCAGTATAGGGACCATTGGAGGGCCTTTGTTAGCGCGGTAATGAATACGCGAGTTCCATAAAAGATGGGAAATTTCTCTACTATCTGAGCGTACTGGTAGACTCTGCTCCATGGACTGACTTAGCCTGTGGTAGAAATATCATCTTATGGGTAACTTCATAGTAAAGCCATGTAGTCTTGTATGTGCGTAACAATGCTTCGCGGCTGAAGCCCTGAAGATGAAGGCATTAAGTTCCTCCGAAGTGTTAATCTCCCTACAAGTTCGCTCCACACAGCAGATCTCATATTCTGGCATCACGGTGCCTAAACATGAGCGAAGGTGGCAACCGGTCTTACAACTCGCGATCCCGATTTTCCAGGTGGGTCGCGAACACGGATCTCACCCGACCTGAATTCGAACCCGGGCGGAACAAGATTGTGACAAGTAAAAGATGCTACCGTGTGTCTCAGAAACTAATGTCTTACTGGGCACACTATATGTCGGTACATTTTGGTTTGCTTTTCCACCTGAAAGACCGGCAGGCAACACCTCAACCCCACCCCCCCTCGTCGTACTCAAAGCAACCTTCACCTCTTCACCTCCACACTTCACTCTGTCTTACCTCACTTCAGTCTCTCGGTCGCTTCACTTGTGGTGTTTCGATGCTTTTAATTATTCACGTCATTAAGATGCTGTGAGCTGACTGCCTAGATTTCAGGAGTTTCGTTAAGGAGCGCCAAGATATTCGAGCCTGGGAAGGAAGAATACACGCTTCCACGGCTGTTAAAAGACACGTCTCCTTCAGACGATTTCCAGGCCTAAAAGTCCCCCCCTAACCTAGCTGTGCGTTAGAAATCTTTTCTTTGATGTCCGATGGAATGAATGTTGCGTTAAATCTGAAATTATGTCACGAAGACAGCATTTTGTGGTTAAGTCGTGATCTGATTTACATATTTAAAAAAAAAGGAAGTTGAGATAGAAACAAGAGATAGACGCAGGATTCATGAATTTCGAGTTACTGATTCCATTTACGTCGTTAAAGAACACGGCGAGATTCTCTAATTCACCTTAACCAGCCTAATAATGTTTCTGACATTAGCCCTGCTTCAGTAACAGAAATATACGTTTATGTCTTTTCAAGGCTCCAATTCCACGGAGCTGATCCCTCGTCAAGAGAACAATTGTCACGCAAACTCTCAAGGAATCTCCTGCCTATTTTGGACCCCAAGGTTCATTACCGTGTTCACAACAGCTCACCAGTGGTCCATATCAAAAGCCAGAGAAATCCATTTTATTACTATCCTCCATTCACGCCCAGGTTTTTAAAATGGATTCTTACCTTCAGGTTTTTTAAAGTAAAATTCTACACGCATTTCTACCACGCGTTCTACATATCTCACCTATCTAATCTTCCTCGATTTCATCGACCCAAAAATATTTTGTGAAGAACACAAATTATTACGCCCAAGTTATTTAATGTTTTCCAAGTAGTCTCCTCAGCACCTTGTTTTCAATTACCCTCAAAATATGCCGTTCCCTCGAAGTGAGAGATCACATTTCAAACCCATAAAAAAGGTAAAATTATAGTTCTGTACAGGCCTATATTAATATTTGTGTTTTTAGAAAGCATATTCTGAACTTAATGGTAACAAGCATATCGCAAATTTAACCTTGTCTTTAATTTATTTATTAATGAAATTTTGATTCGTTACTGTCTTCTACATATTTGAACTTAACTGAAGTTTTAAAGAACTGAGCGGGCTAAAGACATATTTTCCCTGTATGCAAAAAAAACAAAACAACTATCCGTAATATATTTAATATTATTCGAAATAAAAGGACGGTACTTAACGCGGAAGATACATGTAATGTGGAGAATCCCTGGAAAGGGATTAACCCCCCCCCACACACACACACACACAGACACTCGTAAGACTAAATTACGAGCAACGAGCCGGAAGCCAAAGCAGTGGCATTGTCTATGTGCCTGGCGTTATGTGACACAAAGTATAGACCTAGTGAGATAAGACCAAGACACTCAGTAAGACATCACGCGGTGCTAATAAACTGACGCTTGACGTCATTGTAATTATCACCGTCACACCGCCAATTAGCTGCTAAGTAACGTCATTCACTTCCAACTACGTGTGACATCAGCACATCATAGGAACTTCATTAAATTCCCTGACGGGATATGCTGACATATTTTAATTAAGCAACTGCCGGGCTGACGAGAGAGCGCGCCACAGTCGTCGTCCCGCGTCTCACGACAACGCCACCTGCAGGGGTTGGGTTAGGTTAGGTTAGGTTAGGTCTATGGAACCTGTTAGCTGGCGAATTCGTCTTTCTCGGCGAAATGAGCAAAGAATAACACTGACAGGCCTGTTGATAATATTGATGGCAAAATCTTCTTGCGACGTATCTGACACAGCAATGAAAAATGTAGTCCCTTCCGGGATTCGAAGTAAGACTTACTATCCAGACGGAAGCCAGTCACTTTATTGAGCTGTGACAGCTCAGAGCCTGCGACTAGTAGCATATGTAAAGAACCCTTAACAGTTACACATTTCACAAAGTCAGTGTTAACGTCAAATGATCCTTTCGAATTCATAATAGCTGGCGTATATAAGACAAGTGCCTTTGGTGTAAATTTTCACTACGACCCTCCACAACATCCCCCGCCTCTCCCCTTAGAATTAGAATACGAAGCTCAGGGGTCGTACAGGATACCTCATGTTACACAATCCCCCTCCACAAAGGATTTGGCGTCAGAAACAGGGGAGGAAGATAGTTAATTAAACAAACGAGGAATACAGAAAAGTGCGTCGTGAGACGAAGAGAAAACGGCAAAGATAGGGAAAGCAAGAGGACGGGTTCGAATGAAGAGACTCTTACTGTGAGGGCCACTTGTTCGTTACCATCTCGGGAAAATTAATGGCTGTGAAGACAGGGCAGTTATGCAGCCAATCTGCTTCACCGGAATGGCTGAAACATCGAACAAAAGTCGGCGACAGGCGTCTGCCTTCGGAAGAGAAGAAGCCACTTGGAAGACATAGGTATGGATGGGAAGATGATATTAAAACGAATCTCAAGGAAACGGAATGTGGACTGAATTCATATGGCCCAGTGGCGAGCTCTAGTGAACGCGGTAATGATTCTTTGGGTTGCAAAAAAGGCGGTAATATCATGAGAGGATGAGTGACAATTATTCTCTTCTCAAAAGGACTCCGCTCCGTGGAGTTTCTTCGATTATGACGTGATAAGGAAAGGTGGAACAATTGTATACGCTCTCGTCGTTATGACGACACACAACAGTCGAGTTTCAGTGAATGAATTCGGCTCGGTGGGAAGAAGATGAACAAACCACGGAAACTCCTACATGGAGGATTATTTGAATTTACCTAAAAGGGAAATCAAGGGGGGAAAATGTACGGGTAAATTTGAATTCTCATTAAATCGTTTCAACTTAGAATCATGAAATTTGCCCTGAGGAAATCTTTAGTCACAAATAAGTTGGCACATTGAAACGTGACCGGTTTAAAGGAGGGGCGGGGAAGTTCAAATTAAAACAGAAAAAAGTTTTACATAGAAAAAAATTAGCTGCAATGAGACGCTCTCCGCCCTGTCTGCAGCCCTGCCGATCTCCTATCCTCCTTCTCTACAGCTTAATATTAACGTTGCAGACATTTTTCCCCCGGATTGTTAATGAATTTAGCTTCTACTGCTAGATTACTATATATACGGTGCTGCCAACTGGAGGCTGCACTCCAAATTAGTCTCCTTCCCCCCCCCCCCCACCCGAAACCCTCGCCCCTTCCGCCTCCTCCTTCCAACACTCAGGGGAGCCAAGTTCGCGTCGCCGACAATTTGAAACTTATTTTAACATTCATATACACGAAGTCCCGCTATGGAGCATAATCTGCATATCTTCTTGCTAATTTAAATTAACATTATGGCATTTTCCGGGCGTTATAATATCCACGGTTTAACGTTTAATGCATTAACAACGTAAGATTTTTTTTATCTGCCGAGATCTTCATGAATACAGGAGCTTCGAATTCCGGTGAATTCCGTCAACTTGCTCCGTGCCTCGTTCAACCAACAGCAGCTTCAGTCAACAACGCAGTCCAGCGTCGTTAAAATCCAGTTATTTTCCCATAATTCTCCTTTTGTCCTGAGCGTTAGCAAAAGATCCGACAAAGTGCTTAAAAGATCTTCATAGTTTCCAGACAGTAATATGTCCTTCCCCCCAGAGCGATAATACCGTGTTTGACACCCATACAAAACAAACGAAATAATTCAAAATTGCTAGCTTCATTGTTTTGGAAACGATAATCACAATTTTCGGAATTGGATACTCACAAGCAATTTAGAGATTTATAATTTAATTTTCGTTCCTTAGTGATGCTTCCAGGGGGCAGTACCTTCATTTCTAAAAAAAAAATTCTCAACTTACGTCGATATTTAACGACTTTGTCATAAGTTGTGACTTTGTGCAATGTTTAATATTCATTTTTATCAACAGACGAGTTAGACATTTGAATAAAAATTTCCTTGGATATTATCCATCGTCTAGTAAAATACAAAATATAAAACGTAAAACGACGTTTCGGAGATGGAACTCTATCTCCGTCTTCAGGTTCTAGATAGAGCTAATCCCTATCTCCGGACGAGTAAGAACCAAAACGACTGATTGTTATTCAGCGATTGAGCAATCAGCTGTCCCTGTGAAGCCCCGTCTTACAGGCCCATGGCTAAAGCTTAAGCTAGCTTCTTGTTCTCGTCGCCGTCATAAAACTTTTCCTCCGGAAGCAATTGTCACCTAGCAGAAAGCTCGTAACACTGTAACGTGTAGTAACTGAACTAGTGAGCGTAATATGACCCCCCCCCCCCCCCCGGCACGAGCTGTTTCCTCCATCTCGTTGTTGTTATAATATTTATTATGTGCATCTCCCGTGTCACCTTCTGCTCTCCCTGATGACCCATAACACCGCCCTGAAGGCCTCATGGATTTTTTATTTTATTTGTAAAAGTTCCTACCCAACTTTCTTCTTTACGATGTTCAAAATGGTTTCGAATGCTCACTTCATGGTTTAGCGTTTTTATATGCGACACGAGAAGCGTTTTAAATAAATTCCCCGAGGGTTCGTGTACTCGTGTGCTCCATTTAATTTTCATTGATATTGTCTATTTAAGAAGGTATTTTTCCACAAAAACTTACGATTAAAACTAAAAACACAAATAAATTAAGTCCGGAAGCGATACTAATGAACACGGTCGTGTGTAACTTAAAACAAAGCCGGGGGTGGGGGGGGGGTAGTTTTGTTCTCTGTGTATGAAGCTCGGAACGGACGTTTCGAGAATACCCTATTCATATGTAATTATTGTTATTTTATTTATTTATTTAGTGTTCTGTCTGACGACAGGTCCATATGAACAGGATCCTTCCATCCTTTTCTCTTCTCGGACTGGGACCTGTTCATATACGTTCTTGGCAGATGATCCAGAAGTGGTTTGCCATTGCCTTCTTCTGTGTGTGAATGGAGTAATTGTTGGGATGCCACGGAGGAAAACTCCGTGTTACCTAGACCACGGCCTTGCCCAACACAAGTTATAAATTCGGGCACCGCCGGGAATCGAACCCGAGACCCCAGGATTACAAGGCCAGCGTTCTAACCGCTAGACCACCTCATCTTATTATTATTTAGTGTTCTGTGTGACGACAGGTCCATATGAACAGGATCCTTCCATCCTTTTCTCGGACTGGGACCTGTTCATATACGTTCTTGGCAGATGATCCAGAAGTGGTTTGCCATTGCCTTCTTCTGTGTGTGAATGGAGTAATTGTTGGGATGCCACGGAGGAAAACTCCGTGTTGCCTAGACCACGGCCTTGCCTTGTTATCGCAACAAAATTTAAGCGTCTTTGATTTTACATGCAAATGTTTTATTATAAAATTCTTTACTTACGCCATTTTTTCCCCCATGGGAAATTTTATTGCTTACAATTTTAAAATGTTATTAATTATTTTCCCTTGGAAAAAAATGCAATTATAGACATTTTATATTTTAAATTCGTTGCACGAAACTTCAAGAAATCCATCTTCTTAATGCGGGATGAACAAATGAAAAGGAGTAACACCACTTTACATAATATTCTGTAAAAATACACAAAGTGTTGAATCTGTAACAATCACAACAGACTTCCCTAAGAACATGCTAACAAGAAAGGTCTTACGAATCATTACAGAACAGCGAATTCAGAACGCGATTTAATCAGAGACGAATAACATAAGAAAACTGTTCTTAATGTTTCATTTAACGACTCTGACGGTAGCTCAGATGATACATCATCGAACTACAAGATGATTAAAGCATAGCGAACTGGAGAGGATTTAACGTACTGAGGAAAAACATGGAAAACTTCAGTCATGCTACCCGGTCGCAGAGTCGAGATTCAAACCCGGTCCCTCTGGAATACAAAGCAGGAGTAATCAAGAGATAGCCACGGTCTTTGACTTAGTCACGTGACTGAAAATAAAGTTTTCTCTTTGTCAACGGAGATTTTCGCCCTGATGATGGAGACTCAAAACACGTGTGAAACGCCGGTAAATCTGTATTAGGTTACACGGCCAACATCCCTAACAACGCCCGAAGGGCCGAAATGTGTTAAGTCTTGTGCATTTCGTATTTAGGCTTTGGTTTGCGTGGCGTCTGATCACATTACGTGCAACAACCAGGAGTCGAACCAAATACTATTAGATACGACATTACAGAACTTACCTCCTCCTCCTCCTCCCCCTTTTGTCCCGTTTATTATCGCTCTCTTTCGCTCGTGTCGTCGCATCCGCGAAAGCCAACAATTTTTCTTCTGGCTGGTCTGTGTCTCCAGAGGGAGGTTCAAATATAATAAATAGGAATCTGAAAGGAGAAAGACAACAATATTAACAACAGAAGACAAACAATGCTACTCACTCCATCAGATGGTGTCAATTCCCAGAAGCACAGCGAAGCTGGGTGATAACAAACAGCATACACATCGCACTTAATCGGATGACAAGTTAAGTAAGACTTCACACACGTTTCCTTGGGGATCCACGCGATACTGGGGAACAAACCTTCGCAAATTGTGACGTCATGCGTTAAGATTTGGTACTAAAATACGTAGGTAAACTCCGCATGGTGGAATATGACGTTTGCCTAAGAGAGAACAACATTTCTATTCCATGACATCTGAATTCTTAAGCGAGGGCACCACAAGCGACGCCGAGCGTCTTCTGTCTCGCAGTCAATAAACTATCGCCTGGAACACGACGTTTCAGAGCGTCTACAAGAGCTCGTCACCTTACGGTATCCTGAACCAGATGAATTCACACGTTTATCAATTTTTTAAATTCCATTTTAATATTATCCACCCATCTAGTCTAGATCGCCCAAGTCGTTTCATTCCTTCACGTTTCCCTGATGAAGTTCTGTATGTATTTTTCTCCTTCCCCCAAGACACGTGCCCTGATGATGTCATAGATTAGACCATGGCGAAGGACACAAATTTTGAAAATTTCTCACTTCATCCCTCCCAGGTCCGAAAATTCTCCTGATAATAAACTTGTGTTCTTACCGCAACAAGCGACCAAGTTTCACTCCCACAGAATCCATTACAATTGATAACACTGAAATAAAATAAATTATACGTCACCAACGAGACAAGATAAACTCTCCACTCCAGACACGCGTGCTTGGTCGTGTTTTCTGTTGTCCTGAAGGCTTTGCATTGATGTTCCACTCAAGCTAACCTATCCTTAATCTTAATAAGGCTTTAGACGCTATCTGCAATACAAATGGGGCAGAGACGCACTGACAGGAGTGTCGACGAGACACGTGTAGCACCGCGACGCCACTCCGACGACACGCGGTGCAAAGTTGTGTTCGGAACCTCAAACACCGGTCGCCGTCTTCAAAACGACGCTACTGATATTAGTCGGCTAATTCAGGGGGAGTCGCTGTGGGTTGTTGTCTTGTGCGTGTTTAATCCCGCTGATGACGTAGAGTAATTTTGACGTACAGAAGAGTTTCGGAAGGGGAGCTCTTCCGATTGTGGGAGGGGCGGGGACGGCGGTGGCTTCATTATACACGAAAGAGACCCCCACTGATCACTGATAAATGAGTCCTATATTTCCCTTAATATTGTTGCCCAAAATCAGGGGTGGTAAATGTTAAGCGTTCCCTTCAATACAAAGTTGCGGTCGAGTGGTTAGCAATCCTTGTCGGCAGGAAGCATTAGTACTGCTTCGAAGGACGAAGGTCCAAGCTTGAAATCTCGGATAACTCGAGCGCGGTCCTTCCGTCTGTACAGGCAAATACCGGGATGGTATCTTAAATCAGGCCACGACACATTCCATCCATATTCTTTCCAATTCATTAGTAATTAATCACTCAACTATTAGGAGGTGTCTACAATGTGAGCGACTGACAGCGTCGTTAAATAAACAACAAATACACAGACACATACGGATTACGTTCTGCATACTATTTAACCTGTGCTGATAAATAATCAAGAGTTAATTAATTTTAATTTATTATCGGAGCCACAGCATAAAGACTGTTTATAGTAAAATTTTGCTATTTAGTTATCAGTGGAACAAGGAAACAAAAATGAGGTTCATAATCAAACTGAAAGTAAAATTAATTAAGGACTGTTTTCTAATATTCAGTTCAAAACCATTTTAATCTAATTTCTGAGGCATTAAAAGAGAGGCTTAAGCTAAATTAGTTTTTCCCGTTGTTTTGTGTGGCTGATCCCTTACTTAGGGAGACGAAAATCGATTACAAACGTCTGTAAACAAAGTGCAAAGCAACCCATGATATGAAGATGGCTGTCTTCTCGTAAGCCTGGTAGAAGTTTACCGACGTTTCAGATGTCCTTGCTGCCTCCATCATCAGGGCGACCACTCCCATTCTTGCTGCAAGCCCTGCCCAGCTTAACCCAACAATCGTACCAATATAAACAAACAAAGCAAATGACTGTAATTCTTGGACAGTTTTGTTAACCCCTGCTCAGGAGAACGCGTGTGTGTGTGTAGACTATCACTAGCAGCAAATCATGTTTGCTCATCCAATAAGATTTCTCATTACGAGTCATGTGACCTATGTGAACCCCCCGATCGGCTTGCGGTCTCTCAGAACAGTGACCTCAAAGTCACGACCAAACAAGGAAACAATTGCAGGAGGTCCGAGGCTCCGTTGCCATGGAGCCTGACAACAGTGCGTCAGAAAACTCATTTTGCACGCCCCTATGACTTTCAGAATTGCAAAACGTAACAAATACAGCCAGAAGTTTAAATTTTAAACTTCAAGACACGTTTCGGTCTATAAGGCCGGCTTAAAGTTAAAACAACTGCACTAATGGAGCACTAATCAGACTGCCGTCTGGATTGCACTTAATGATATTATTATTAAGTTTATAGTTTGGCACTTACTGCAGCTGTTAATAAATATTGATTTTGTTAACATTTGTTTAAAAATCAGGTTAGCACGGCAATGACCGCTCTAATTCTTTGACTAGCTGAGAGACTACGAGCTTATCAGGGATGACTGCGCTCAGTGAAGTTAAGTTTTAGTTACAGTCGTCGTCATCTTCTCTCTTTTTCATGCGCCTGCTGCCGTCTCTGAGTGACTGACGCTAATCCTCGTGAAGTGCCCTTATCATCATCGTGCGATAAGCCACCCGCACAACGCGAGAGCGTGGGAAAGCCGAGGCGCAGATTCTCAGATTGCGGCAATTTGGCTTTCGGCGCGCACACGTGACGAATCGACGCCATGCGCTGACATCGTCTGTTGCTTTCGAAGAAAATTCTTCTCGTTTTCAAAAGCGCGTGTTGCCTACCGCATATCACGTCACCATATCATAAAAAAGTAAGATACTTTTTACAAAAATTGCTCACAAATCTTATTAAGACGCGGTTATTTCAAATGAGGAACGGAAGTGAACTTTGGTAAATTTCTATCAGACTACACAGGACTGCAACCCAGAAGACGGCCATCGAAAATCACGAAATGTTTGACCGTAAATATTTTCAAGGTTCTTGGCGCTAGTGTAATTCCCAACTCATATGTTTGCTAGGCCGCCATGTTGGTACTAATTACAGCTGTCTGTGTAGTAACAGAGATGGACATTAACGAGCTACCTATGAGGGACAGTTCTGAGTACTAAACCACTTAAGTCCAGTTCACATTCTATTTAACTATGTGGAACGTTCATGTAGCTTCTTTTCAACAGGTTTCTACGCCAAAATTCATAAGAATTTGAGATTTCAGGTTCCCACGACAGCCAGTATGAAGGTGTAGCCTGGTAGGAGTTTACCGACGTTTCAGAAGTACTTACTTCCTCCATCATCAGGGAGATGAGTAAGACTCACGGCGCCAACAACCCAGAAGACAGCCATCTCAATTAGGAAATTCATTTGCTCGTCCAAGTTACGACACGAGGCGACTTGCTTCAATTATTAAGTTCCCTCTCATATAAATCCTCAGTTTGACAGCTGATCTCATTGGAACACGCGTTAACACGTCTTAATTTCATTCCGGAGGTAGAAAGCCAATTTCGAAAAGTCAACATTTCTTTATCCAACTCTGCAATAATCTCACCGTCTCATTCCAATACAGGATTTACAAGGAAATTTATACATCTTGGTTAGTTTCGTTTGTATAATACTTTCTCGAAATGTTTTGCGAGATAAATACGTCGATAACAGTCTTGAGGCGGAAAGCTGACAATCTTGTACGTAAGTAATGGTTGTATCGGACTGTTCATCACCAGACTGTGGTACCAGTGGGCATTAAAGTTCTGCATAGAATGTTTTCGAATGCATCACGTGACGCTTTCAACACGCGAAACGAGAATACGAATCGAGGGAAATATGACAGAAAATTGTGATAAATTATTATTGCTTCGACGGAGATTGATTATCATTTTGCTTCTCCTAATCTAACAGTTGCATTAACCACAAAGTTACACATGTCTATGGGTGAGACGATACGTAACAATTTATCAGATTTATACAAGAATATTAGCATCACCTCGTCACCAGCTTCAAACAGGTTCTTAATCACAAAACTTTGTCTTTATTCGAACGTGAAGCACTTCGTAAAACGAAGTTTCACTTGGAACAATTTTAAATTATGGTTCATGGGTTAATGTTGTTTGGTCAAAATAAGAAGGAACGAAGTGTGACGTAGTTTGTCCGAGGGTTGCATTGGCCTGAGGAAAATCACGAACAGAGGGTAGCCCCATAAGCCTATATTTCTACAGCGTTACGTCTAGTCGAACAGAACTCGCTACTTTAATCTGAAAACTAGAACCCATTATCGTCCTTTATCAAATCCACCAGACTTTTTCCAGGAATTCAAAACACATTTCGCCAAACTTCGTCTTTCTCAGATTTGATCCTACCACTTCGCGTTTCAGTGTAAACTACCTGTCCTGATTTCTTTGGTCATAAAACTGCAAGTAACTCAGAATCTATTGGAATGACCACAAATCAACTGATAAAATAGTTTAACCCTTTTCCTAGGTATAATTCCATTTCGCACAGTCTTTGTTGAGAATCTGATAGTTGTTCAGTTAGTCAAGGAATTTGTTGCATTTTATGGAACCCGAATTTTCATTACATTACATCAGTGAACAGTTTGCTGAGCCAGGCTTCGTCACAAACTTCGATCCATTTTAGTATTATACTCACATCTACGCCTAGGTCTTCCAAGAGGTCTCTTACCTTCAAGTTTTCAGACTAATATTGGCACAAGGCGACCACTTACACGTGCGCAGTATTGAGGTTAAGGTTCATACAAGAATTGATTTAGTTTGAATTAATTAATTTCCTAAATATTTTCTTTAAAGAACTGTTTTTGAGCTTCGTAATAACATTTACTTTTAAGTAATAAAGGAGAATTGCAGGAGGAAACGTCCGCACAGTTTGTATTGACTCGAGGAAAATTTGTAGTCAGAAGTACGAAAATTATTTACGCCTCACAGAGACGGAGACTAGATCCGCGCTTAATTTTGTTCTGTGTAATGAACTGGAAATGCCTTGATGCTTATTACATTTTATGGTAGCCAGGATACAGGAGCCATTAGTAACAAGAAGTCTTCCAGAAGCTTCAAGTCGAATTAACTCTCTTAGCAGATAATACCGCGTAATTTAACATTCACTGAGTCCGATTAGCGCCCCCTGTACGTAACAAAACCGTACAGATCGATTTACAAACAGAAACCTGGCACAATACAGGGTGTTCAATTTGGAATTCAACAGTTCCAGACATTGTAGTTACGCATTTAACGTGACAAATTTTGCAAAAACAGACGCACGTCTGAAATCTCTCAACCCAGACTCTAATTATATATGCGTATTTGCAAATATCACATTCAGAAAAAATATGTACCATTTCCCAATCTTATTCCTACAAATTTTTACTTCTGAAGTCGATCAACTGACATTTGATTCTAAAATTTATCCATATACGATGAATTGTTTCGGAATTGAAAAATATGACGGTAGGACACAGAAGACCTCGCAATTATGCGTTCATTTTCTGAATTTCGTGCTACGGGTACGTTAAATGTGTCTTGATGTCGATATTTCTCGCAACGATTGTGTATACCACTGACAAAAACATGCAAGGCGTTTGTGGAACAAGGATTTGAGTTATCTAGACATTTAATTATATGAAGCATTCAGATATGACTCGTAACATGACGTGTTTAATTACTAATTGAACGCAAGGGACAGAGGGGCATGTTCTGCCTACAAGTATGAGCCTCGCGCTGTGTTATTGGGAGGTACGGCTTATCCCACAGCCATAACGGCGACGGTGAGAACACGAAGTGGGTTCACACAGGAACGAGACCGCCGCTGTAAGCTAAAACAACACGCCAGTGTTTACACTACTCAGAACAACGCTTCCTGTTTTAAATCAGCTTTACGAACTAGACCTTATTGCCGGGACATTTCGGAAATAACTCTGTAATTATGACTCCTCTAGATATTTGATGGGCCTCCTTGTGTGGGGAATCAGCCCGTCGCTAGACGCCAACTTGCAAAGGACAGCACAACACAGAAAGAAGTGGACTCACGTGCCAAGAACCCAGTCGAGACCCACGGCCTCGATCGCTGGGCGGCGTCTCGTCACAAATGACGGACGGACAAGCGCTTTCATACGGGAAATTTGCTCCCTGCGGTGGGAGATGCAGTTCTCGGTGAACTAGCCCAGTTCTCCCGAAGGGAGAATCGACTGCATGCACTAACGTGTTGTAACGGACACCGCATGCATCCAGAGAACGCAGCGCAAGTTTCCATTACAGTTCATGCAGTCAGCTAAATGCCCACGGTACAAAGTGTCCCAACAGACGTAGTTAACAGTCATTCATCGCTGTCCTCACTCCAACACGTACGATTTCTTTTTCGGACTACAACACGTAAAAATCTATCGTCTGTCGTCAGTAAAACGTGATTGAATGAAGAAATTAACCCCTTGAAGTCGAAGCTCGTCTAAATTATATTAGGAATTCGGTCCGTACCACAAAGAAAACACCAAACTTCACCATTAAGAGGATCGACTGGTTAACGCTGTTTATGGAAATGATCGCTGTTTATTAAACAAAGAGAAACTCTCGCGCCTGTTATTTATTTACTAGAGCAGAGCGCTCCTTTCGGAGCTCCTCGGGGGGTTAGTCAAGTTTTTAAAACGCAACCAACCCCTTCGAGGGGGGGGGGGGGGTTGGTTGCGTTTTAAAATCTTGTGTAAGAAACTAAACTAACCCCCCGTAACCTCGTATTTTGCTGTCAGACTTATTTCACGGGAGATATCAGAGTTATGGGTGAAGGCCGTTTCCAAATTGGACGTGCTCACTTGTTATCAGTATTGCAATATATTTATTTTTTTAAGTTGCAACCTTCATGATGCTTTCTTTGCCTTGCACTTTTCATGTTATAAAACAATTCAGAACTTTATGCCCAAGCGAGGATTTAGACAGAAAACGAGAGAAACAAGAAATAACACACAAAACAGCTCCTGGGCTTGTGGGAATTCGTGAGCACACACTGGAGCTATGATGGCGGACCCTAAGGGGCACTTTGCAAGAATTTGAATGTTGTTTCCTGTTTTGCTGAACCGAGGTGGTTAAACTTTGGCATGTAATTGCCTTGGATGCAGGTAACTAGAGTTACCAGACAAGAAAAACTTCCATCCGCCACCAGCAGCAGCAGCAGGAAGTACGTATGCCAGATTATAATTGCATACGCAAATAGTTCCCAACTGTCCATTAAAAGAAACACGATATAGAGCAGTTGTAGTTCAAAATACGCACAACAGAGGTCTCTGTATATGCTTTTCTAATAGGGCCTCGGTCCTTGGGGAAATTCGGGGCTAGAATGAGGGGTGCCAAATGGAAACGAATGATTCGAGGGACGAGAAGGAAAGAAAGAAAGAAAGAAAGAACGGAAAGGTAACGAAGAAGGGATGAGGCAATGAAAAATGATCAATGAAACAGTGGAACGGGTTCTTCAATGGGGTTAGGGGCTGAAACAGGGTTGATTATCTGAAGTGGATGACAATTTGTTCGTTCAAACCCCGTTCCTCGTAAGGTAATTAGCCAGTCCAGCTCTGCGGATGCTATAAATATGTTGGGTACGACATGGACACGGAATAACAATAAAGATTGGAAATTGGGTAGGAGAGGAGAGGCGAGAGGCGAGAGTCTCGGTCTCAGGAGGGACCCGGATCACTAGCAGGGCAGTCATTACAGAAGCGGTGGAGCCAATCCAACGGAAGCCGGGGGGCTCGCGCGGTGTCTACCGACGCATGAAAACACGTACGCCGCCCGCCTTCGCGGGGGAAAAAAGAAAAACTCGGGCCTCTCTTGAACAACTGCTGACTGTTCAGCTGGTTTAAAAAAAAATCATCTTTTACGGAATCCGAAATCATCAAATTCGCTCACATTTCCACTTCATCCTGAGCCAATCGATTCCCCTCATGTATTCTATTGGAGTAGGATTTTCTGTCGGAAAAAAAGGCTCTCTGCTAAATTATTTCCTGGTGACAATCAGCCTCTGAAGGCAAATGCTGGATATCACCTTAAAGTAGGCCACGATCACGTGTTCACATATCCTTCCAAATTCATAAATCACATATGGTTCTTACAATAAACAGCGATTATTTCCTTAAACAGAGTTAACCAACTGATCTTTGTAACGGTGACGTGTTGTGTTTTCTTCGCGGTACGGGCCGAATTCTTAAATAATACAAGATTCGGCTTCAAACAGTTAATGGCGAGAGTTCTATCCACAGTTCTGGTTGTAACTGCAAGGGTTTCTCGCTCAGCAGCACGTGGACGGATGAGCAACTAAACACAATTGCGACTAGCTCAGCGGTAGCGTTCCTCGTGCGGAAGAGTGCAGGGAGATGCGTGTTCTTCGCGTTATTACATTACGCTGATGCTATTAACGTCGGTCTAATTAGCCCTTAACTGATAATAATTAAGTAACTCCTCAACGTAGACTTAACAAAGTTTTCGTGCTAAGGCTTCAAGTGGAAGGGTGGGTGGAGGTTTTTAAGCGTACAGCCACGGACAAGTCGCAGTTATTACTTTCGTTGGCATGGAGTTTAGTTACTGTTTCAATCTTTTATACACGTTTTAACTTTGAAGTTGCAGACGTGTGTTGTAAATGTCTGGAGGTAATATGAAAAGTAATTATTATGGGAATATATTACAGCAAACAAGATGAAATGAAAAGTGTTACAGGCTTAATCTTAACTGGCAGTGTTTGGCGTACAGATATGACCACTGTGATTCTGTACAGTCTTGTATGTAGATAAAAAACGTACCGAAGGAAAAGACCACATACATCTTCAGTGTAAAAACACGACGGGACATTTTAAATCCGTGAGAACTTCAAATTTCAAGTGTTTATCATGTGAGCAGCTGGAAAAGTTCGATAAAAATTTGTAAAATCCTAAAATTTATTTATGTTTTAAGTTAAATACAGCTACATATATTTTATCTATTCTTACATACACTGACCCGTAAAAAAACCTGCAAAAACATCTTTAATTTCATCTGTTGCTACATATTTTCTTACGTTGTTATTATTTTCGCGATAGTAATTTATTTTTCTATCTGCAGATTCAGGCAGAAGTTGCAAACACGTGACAGACATGCGGGCGTTCTTTACTTCACCCTCGACTGACATTCACTGCCATGTGAAGAGGAACGATATGTTGGTTTCGACGATAACGCGCACATTTAAAAAAAAATCCACCCGAATTCCAGAGCAGTTCGAGTAGCCTGATTATCAACAATCCGCCCTATTGCAGTGGAGCATGAAGATGATGATGATGATGAACTGCCCACACAAACACACAGTGGATCACAGGTAGCATCATCAGGGGGAGGGGGGTTGAGATGTTCGCGGGTCCCCCCCCACATTGCATCAGCCCCAAGGGCCCCGCTCGTCGGAATGACGCCCACGGGACCACGAGTTCATTCGACCTCTGCGCTGCGTCCGAAGTAGCACCTCCCCCCCCCCCCTTCTCGGGGGTTCCTTGCGATCTCCACGGGCTAATCAGGTGCCGCTACATTACAAACTAATTATGTTGCTGATTGCCGCTCTGATGTATGACCGCGCATCCAAAAGGCCTCGTGTTTCTCTGACCATCCGACCAATCACCGTGGGATATTGGCAGGGGTGTCAGGTCGTACCGCGTCCTTTATGTCCCCGCACGCCTTTCGTTTGTGACGACTTCGTTAAAGCTGTTTACAAAAACACACGTCCTACGGAATGCGCACAACTATCGTTGTACTTCTTCTGGAATAAAGACGAAACTGTTCCAGTACGACAGAACGGTAACGCGTGGGGGCGTAGAGGTAGATTCCACGCATTCTTAAAATATAAATCTTGGTGGAGAGCTAAAAAATTTGGCAGGTAGGAAGCCAGGTCGCGCTTAGAGCCGGTCTGGACGTGGTGGTAAATATAACACAAAATTCCTCCCGGGAAGTGAACCCCGACGTCAGTGACGTCGCTGGGTAATCCCAGCTCAATATCTCAGGGCCTCCCTTTCTCGCACTCAGTAAGTATCAACCCCTTTCACGTTTTACAATCATCGACTGCCCACTCACCTCTTTATTTGCTGTAATTATCGAAAGTGCTCTGCAGTCGAGGTTCTAGCGTCTTAAACCTTTGGATTAAAACCCCGTGTGGAAGATCCATTTCCAATAAACATGTATTTCACATCGTTAAATTACTCGAAACTACGACATTCACATGAGAAAATACTAGTGTTAGCAGGGGTTACTCATCGCCCTGATGATGGAGGCAGCAAGGACCTGTGGAACGTCGGCAAACGTTTATCAGACTACAACCCAGAAGACTGCCATCTTGGGACTCAACGCCTTGAAAACCTCAAATCATACTGAATTACCATATACTAATAGAAACGTCCTACACATATGACAGATTCAATGATACCCGATTAGCCATCTCAAAGCCTCCTGTGATGACAGAGTGCGGGATTCGAAATCGAGACTCGAAGTAGCAATGTTCTGCCTAAACCGTCGTCCGGCTTTATTGCAAGGCCTCCCCCCCAAAATGTCATGATGCAATTACGTAACCATCAGAAAACTGAGAATTTGTGAGAATTAATTTGTGAAGCAAATTTTCAAATTTTCTTTCTCTGTAGACACAACAGTAATGAGTCAAAATGGAGCAGATTTAAATAATTCTCCCCTCCCCCGATGTAGTAATGGCAAGATCGCTGAATATTATGCGGTCCATTGCTCCAGAGGTTTAATCACAAACTTTGGTTTTCCCACAATCCCAGATTAATCATAGCAAAGCTACGCACTAAGCCAATAAACGCTCAGCACACCCGCAGTTAACGCCACTGCTTCTCATATCGGCTATATTCCACAAAGACTTATTTTAAAATACAAACGAATATAATATGTATTAAATTTAGATTTCGAAATGCCTTCTACGTAAGTCTGTGTCCCTTATTCGCATTAACCGTCTAAAACCAAGTGGTAACTATATGTACCAGCTGCTTTAACAGACCAGGACAGCTGTAGATACGTACGTGCATGTGTGGCCAGGTTTCGAAACGTCGGGCTTGGTAAGGTTAGGTTAAGTTTATTTTGGTTTACCAAGTTTAGGTTAGGATAAGTAAACTTGAAACTGCTTTTGGTTTGGTTAAGTTAGGTTAGGTTTATCGATAATGTGTGATCGATATTCATATACCGATTGATCGTTATCTATACAACGGCATGTTCTATTCCTTGTCTCGATGATTAAGAATGCTGAATTTGGTGCAAATCGGTACATCGAGCTATATGTGAATAAATACATGAACTCAATTTCGACTTTATGTGTTAGGTTATGTACGCGAACGTCGGCTCTAAAGAGTTAAATTTAGGTCCACGAACAGAGGAACAGATCGGAAGATATCCACACCTGAAGAACAAGAATCAAATTTTGTTTCCCATGACAGACGGAGATGTACGTATCACCAATGAAAGAGACAAAATGTTTATTGGAAAAAGTATAAATTAAAACGAAAGATTACGTGGGTCAGAGCAAAGTAAGTTCTGAGAGCCATGTTATATAAAGAAACGAACTGAAACAGCTCACAACAAAATTCAAATCTTGGCTTTTGTGACAATGGCGATGAATATAGGTTCAACAGCAGCGACTAACTTAATGACTAAAAGCTGCCGAATGATGACTCTGGCAATGGTGTTTGTCATCAGTAATTGACAGGATTTATTCTGTGTGTAGTATAAGCAAGGGATGAATTATACTGGGGCTCGAGGGACCCACGCGCTGATAACGCGTCGCTTAGAGACCCAAACACTCCTATCATTTGTGGGCATGACAGTTACTGTGTCGATATTTCGTACGGTTCGTGGCACTGGCTTTAGGCCACATATCAAACTCAAAACACGAAGTAAAACTCGTTTCCTTACATCGTGTAATCGGACACGGGATTCTCCTAAGTGACGAGGTGACAGAATTCAATGTTCGTCACCAATTACTTAACCACCATCGTATAGAGTCCTTACTGAGAAGCTGATAGTCGCTAAGGTGGTCAAGATACTATGCCCCTTCTTCTGGAACCGGATGGTTCGCTACCGTGCTCACAACAGCCCAGCCAGTGGTACCAATCTGATGAACAGAAATGACAGCAAATAGAACGCCATTTTATTTCGGAAGGAATGAAAATTTGCATCAGCTGGTGCGGCTGGGGCCTTTGTTTATAGCGGAGATGGTGTGGGGCCGACGGGGGCCTATCCACATTTTCGTTAATTACAGACAGTTATAATGACGACATTCAAAATATAACCAATAAATAACAGCGCATTTAGCGAGCAATTCTTCAAATGCACCTGATTGCAGGACTTCGGGCGTGTGTAATTGGGTTTCATTGCAATAACTGTTGCATATTATGGACTTTGTGTGGTTTATGAGTTTTAAACGTTTGGGGACATGCGTGAATGCGTGGGATGGGGGGGTGGGGCAGGAACAATGATGAAAAACAAAACTGAAAACAACAAAAAAGGAGTATGATCCGTGGTCATTATTAGTCCAGGCTTGTTCCGCTGCTGCCAACATGAGCAATGCACAACAACCCCCACCCGCGGCCATTCCTCTATTTACCCATCCCAAGCGATGCACACATCACGGACAATTAATAACTACGATAATCTTATTTAATGGCGCCCAACTACATCATGAGCTGCTCTCGATGATTTTTTAAAATTCGTTTCGAAAACCAAACCAACTACTCCCCCTCCCCCTTCCAACCTCCCCCACCCCACCCCACCCCAGAATCACTATGTACACAATTTGCTACGTGAAATGTAATCAAACTGTGGTGCTGGGGTGGGAATGTGTGTGTGTGGGGGGTGACCCACCCTCTCAATTAAATAGTTCGATATGCATACTAATACCTACCTGTCGATCGCGGGGTTTGCGGGGGTGGTGGCTGTATTGCACATAAAGTGCCCTCCCCCCCCACCCCGGTTTGAATTGTGCCCAGCGGACCGTGTTTCACGAACACGTGCACTGTACATGCACAATAACCGCCAATTTAACAAACCACGTACCATCAAACCGCTCATCCCAGTACTGCAATGCCTCCGCTGTGTTTCCTACCTGCCGAGTTTCAGGACACAAGCGACGTACGTGACAAACCAATCGTTTAAGTTTCCAGGTTTGTTCATTTATCAGTGACCTGACAAATTTCCCGCTGTCTTGAGATTATCCACCTGCTGTTAGTACACGCGGCATCTTAGGGATTTCGCTCTCAATGCTTGGCACACCCCCGTTATAAGGAATCATAATCACGCCATGTCATCGGCCTAGGACCTTTATAAACTCGATGCAAATGTCCACAATGTACAACAAAAATCAAATAGAAGGCAAAGTCATAACTTAATGGCGTCGCTGTCCACTGCAATCGGCAACAGACGCTCTTATTAATAAGGGATGTGAGATCTTCTGTACCAACGACCCCAACTGGGAGCGGAGCTCAACCTTTAAGAGAGGAATTGATACAGTTCTACAGCCAACTTATTATCAGAAAAGAAGAAAACCAAACAGACATCTATTCTATCGTTTTTAAAGCAGTAAATTTTCTTTCATTTTCTTAAACATTATACAATTTTCAATACGTAAATTTCACAAAATAAAACATTTTTGGGCAGGTGACCACCCCCTTTTGCTGGCAGATCTGTCCCGGTTTTGCTTATCTTCTGAATCAAACTTCAGTCTGGACAATTACGTCCTATCCTAACCTCACAGCTGTAGGTTGACTTGCAGATGGCGGAAACCAGCGTCATACAAACAAAAGAATGAAATGGGCGTTAATTGCACCACAAACCATCCTTACGTCCTTGAATGTGGTCGATCATAAGTACGTGCGATTACTGGAAATAATTCGGATGTCATACCCTTCCGCGTTTTCAATACAAACATTTACTGATGAAAACGTTAAGCGTCATTACTTCCGTTGAGAGTTGCTCAGGCAGATTTCACGGATCAAAGCACGCGCCGTAATGCAGAAAAATCATTGTACGTACACACAGAACCATAAGCCAAGCACGGCCACAAGGTTCCTGGCTTACATAAATGATAGCAAAGGGCTGTTCAGTAGGCAGTGTGTTAAAGGCAGCTGTCTTCTGGGTTTTTGGCTACGATCATCGCCATGATGAAGGCAGTAAGCACTCTGAAACATTGGCAAAATTTTTCCCAGACAAGGCGTAAAAACCAGATGACAGCCATCTTTATACTCGCCACTGTGAGAATCTGAAATATCACCTAAGGAATATAACACATAATATCATAAAATATCTAATGTAACACAAGAATGTAACGTACGTCTCATCACAGATTTTGGTATATACGAGGAGGAGGACTTCAAAATACCGAAGGAGGAGGATGATGATTATGATGATGGTTATGGTGGTGATGTACTCCTGTTATTCCAAGATGGATCGGGCTTCAATTAGAATGATCGAAAGCCAGCTACTGCAGATTCCCCATTTCTGTCCTCCACCCCTTCTAAAATACACACTTCGACCACGGTGAGTAGCTCTTACCACGAATGATGATAGATCACGACTCCATTTTTATAATGCAGAATCTCATTTTGCAGATGTTATTATTATTATTTATAAATTGAGCTCGTACATGTCTCGTCACTGGAATCGTCATATAGGACAGACGATAAACGTGTCGACGTTTCAGTGACTGCGAACGATAAACGCAAATTAAAATGATATGCGTTACAGAATTCAGTTTATAAAAAAAAGGGAAAGTTTCCAAACAATCGATTAAGGATCATTAATTTGTTCGTCTGTCTGAAGACCTGAACATTAAAACGTACAAAATTTACAGCAATGGAACTGCATGAAATTTGAAGTTCTCAGGCACTGAAGATTTTGATGATGGTTTCGTAACTAGTAACACCGTGTAGACTCGTAGGCAGACACCAAAGTTTCTAAAATATATAATGCCTCCATCTTCAGGGTTAAAGACCAATACAGTTATCTTCGTAGTCGCGAGAACCTTAGGTCTTTCTTTGTAATTACTTACGATTCTAAATACAAACAAAAACTCTTATGAGCGAAACATGCAAATCCAATTGCAGATAATTCAGGTGTGAAAGAACCAGTTTAAAGTTTCTCCGGAATTACCCTTGCGCGTATTTTCCTCGTAACCGCAAATCGAATGGTGCCCCTCCGTAGGGTCTGTACCCCATGCAGTCACTGTGTTCGCTTCATTAATTTGTCTCACTTGAGAGGGCAGCCCCCCCCCCCCTCAAGCTGCCAGCCGCTGACTGTGAAGGATGGTGCAAGTCTGCACAACTAATTAAGTGATCACCCCATGTACGTCTGCACTGTTTCGTTCCT
This sequence comes from Zootermopsis nevadensis, assembly GCF_977971745.1. Taxonomy (NCBI): domain Eukaryota; kingdom Metazoa; phylum Arthropoda; class Insecta; order Blattodea; family Termopsidae; genus Zootermopsis; species Zootermopsis nevadensis. Next base: position 672,745 of record NW_028259140.1, on the reverse strand, counting down.
CCATTTCCACCGACGCGAACCTCTTGAATATAACAATCGATAGCAGGGTATGTTGTTTCGTATGGGTGTGAAACATGGTCTCTTATGCTCTGGACCCAAGAGGGACAAAGTGACGCAATAATGACCAAGGCGTAGATGGGAGAATAATATTAAAATGCATGTCAAAGAAACAGTGTGTGGATGTGGATTCATCTGGCTAAGGGTAATAACCGACGGCGGACTCTTCTCTGTTATTTAACGACGCTGTCAGTAGCAGTAGTATACGTGATGACAATTAAATATCGGGTACCATAAAAGGCGGGAAATTGTTTAATTAGGTGATGGAATACTAATCTTAAAACCTTGCATACCGTACAGCGATATCTAAATATATGAAATCGTGCATACAAACAAAAGTGTTTACACTTTGGAAAAGGCACTTAGTGCCAAACGCGTTTCGACCTTCGAATTAATTTGTTTGCAACTGATGATGACCTCTTGAGGTCGAAACGCGTTTGGCACTAAGTGCCTTTTCCAAAGTGTAAACACTTTTGTTTGTATGCATGATTTCATATATTTTCACGGAATATTATCTTCCCGTTGGATGTCCCACGCCACGGAGTAAAGCAGCTATGAAAGAAACATCGATAAATCTCTGCACCATCGATTCTCATCTTTTCTCCGCACCCGAGCGACATTTGCCGTCTCTCGAATCGCACTGAACCATCACGGAAATTCATTAAAATGTCATTAAATTGGAACACATGTTTCCTGTGGATTAGTTCTGCAATTAGTACACAGATCTGCACGTATAACATATAAAAGTAACAGTGAAACCTGAAAAGAAGGAAAAGTGTGTGTGTGTGTGGGGGGGGGGGGGAGTTTGCTGGAATCACCGCTTTGTTTCCTGAACAAGGACATACTTACGCTCCGTTTGGATTCAGCGGCACAACGGGCAAATAAAGAACACAAGACAAGGAGGAAGGAATGGAAGAACTTACAGTAAGATCCACAAGAGCTAAACATCCTAAACTTCACTCCTGTCCCTCCCTCATTCCCTTAACACCCAAGTTCTCCCCAATTCCCTTGCCTCGTGAAGTTCCACGCCGACACGCGGCTTCGGATCGGCGTCTAACTCTCTTCACTCTTACATCTCACGAGAGAACACTGTACCACCTTGCGAGTGGACAGCCGGAGGATCTGCAAACCATCCACGAGTTATAATATTCTGATAGTAAAATGTGCCCGAATCTTACTCCTGAATTAAGTCTTTTGTCAATACAGAATAAATACAACTTAAAAACCCACAAACTGGTGTTCGAATAAGCGACTTCACAGGTTAAGGCCAAATATGCGAGCTCCCCAGACCAAGACTACATCAAAACAAGAAATGTAATTATACTACAAGTTTAATAAAATCTTAAAATCTCCTCTAGTCTGAATTAAACTTATCTGTAAGTTTCACGTAACTCAAATTTTTCATAGCAAAAACTATACAAAAAAATTCTCTTGGACAAAGCCGTGTCAATTCAGGACAGAAGTCCAACGTTTCGTAGTAATTCTCCAACTTCATCATCAGGGGGATTTTTAGTAAGAGAACTTTACCGAATGCAATATTAGGTGACAGTGTCTTCCGGTTTCAGACATTTTTTTCTCTTGGGGTGTGAAGTCAAACAGTCTCAACCTGACAGTCGCTCAGCTGGTCACCAATTTTTCATATCTTTTATGCAGCTTTTCCCAAGTTCATTGCCGTCTTAACTACAGCAAGCCCTGGACCGTATTCTGAGTCTCAATTGAAATTCAGTCCACAACTCGAATTCTAAAAGTTGCTTCAAGTAACCCAAACTCAGTCTAAATTATATTTATGAATTCAGCCCGTACCGCAAAGTAAAACACTACACTTCGCCATTACAAAGATTAGCCAATAAATACAAAACGCACAGTTACTAATTATTAAGGCAGGTGGTAAATATATTTACCACTCAGCTTTTAGGGGCTAAATAATCTCTTGCCATTAGATATTCCTACTGAATGTTTTTATGCATTAAAGGAATGTTGTTGTTTTTCTCCAGCTTTTGATCTGTCATCAACAAATCAGAATCTGCCTCGAAATGCACCTACTCCGTGTCTGTTGTCCTGTATCTCGCTCTATCAGCCCCGAAGCTTCATATAGCATAAGGCAAGGGAATGCTAATGTGACCCGTGCTATATTGCTAAGTGCGCTTTTCAAAAAGGCGTTTTCGACTCGTGGTTTTAGTGTTAACCCACAATGTAAGAACACAGAACGCGAGGAGAGACTCTGTGGTGTGTCTGTCTCAGTATCCCAGAGGCGCAGGGGTGTGCTGTATTACGTAACTCAGTCCTCTTCCCGTATGCAGCCTGAAAAATGGAGAGAAACTGAGTTTTGCGAGATCGCTGCAACAACACGCCAGCCTCAGCCTCACGCAAGAAGAGTCACGCAGGATGATGAGAAGTCCGAAGGAAAGTGACCGATTGGGAGACCAGGACATGGATGGAAGGATAATATTAAAATGTATTTGAAATACATGTACTTGTGGACTGGCTTGTTTTAATTATTCTGCTGTAACTTATCCATCGTAAACCACGAATTTTCGACAGTTTCTTCAAGTTCCATCTTCAGGTCGACAGTGCAGGGCGAAATATATTTTGTTGGCCTCCCTGATACAGTGGTGGGCTCCTGTCAGCACGGCAATGAAACAAGTTTCGTCAAAGAAAATTTCTTCAAAAACTGAGCGCTACAAATGGACATCTGCTTCAATATTCAGTACACCAACTTCTTACCATGTAACTTTCTATCCAATATCAATTAAGATCACTGCATTTTACAACGAAAAAATTCGACAAATGCGAAATTATTTTACATATATACATTTATAGATATCCTATATATTGCACGATAATTTTCATGTACATTATTCAAACCCGTCTGCAATAATGATGATGATATAATAACCCAGTTGCTACTTAAAAGTTAGCTTCGACAAACTTAAGAAAGCATCCCAGCATTTGTCTAGAAGTGACTGAGTAAAGTCACGAAATAATATCTACAGACCGGACTCAAGCCCAGAATTACGAAGCCGAGCGCTAACGGCTCGGCTGAGACGCCCTGTGGAAGATGGCAATTCTCGTGGTTGAATGGCAATGGAGTTTCGTGCCGAGACGATAATAAGGCGGGGGGGGGGGGGGTGCAGGAGGGTAGAATGGGGAATACGAATCGAAAAGTATTCCTATAATCTATACAGAGGAAGTCCTTTATTTCACTCGACCCTCGTTCTCTCTAACGCTGAGTGTGACGGCCCATACTGCCTAATCGTAAGGGGAGAATGCTAACACTTCTCACTGCCCTGTTGTCAGGAACGAGCCATGGCGGTTGAACCACCACAAATTCGGAATATGTCAATTCTCCCCAATTAATTATTAGGACTTATCTGCATGTAAATGTATTTACATATGTTTTAATTATGGTACTTCACAGAAGTATATTAATATTAACACTAGTATTTACAGTGCATGCAGTGTTACTGGCGGTGAATTTGACAAATTTTTATTTAATTTACTATCGATATATTTAGTTAAGAATCATGGAAAATTATTATCATTCTTACTATTGTTATTATTATTATTATTATCATCTCCGTAAAACCTACGCCACGTTTGGTGCAAAACGGTTTGCTAGTTCTCGAGCTAGAATGGAACACATACACATACACACACACACGCACGAAAAATTTCAATTTTATATACAAGATAAATAAATGGTCCCAAAACTAAAAATCTACTTTCAGAAGTAATAATATTAATTGTTATTCTCACGTTTGATTGCGCTCTTTATCCACGAAATTACCAAGCAGATTCGCAATCGCGATTAGGCAGTGTGGTGGCACATCTACCTCCTCCGTTGGACCAGTGAGTAGCGCCCACAATTTTATTAAACTTTAGTGCGACAGGCAGAAGTAAAACTGTGGAATTGTTAGGACAGGCAACTGGTATCGACCCCCTCCCCCCAGTCCCTGTGGGTTACCACACAGGTCAGAACCGGTAGAGGAAGGCATTACACCTCAAATAAATAAGGTACAGACTTGTTCTCTTAGCTTATTTCTTCTGCCCCTTAAACGTCAGCAAAAGGAAACACATCAACATGTGTCTCATTCTCCTGAACGCTGACGTTCGTGACAAGTTTTGAGAAATGTGTTGGATCCTACGCGAGTCTTTCGCTGCAGTAACGCCACGTCAGATTGTCAGGCGAGTCAAAGATGGAGCTGCCGTTAAATTCCGAATTGTAGAACTAAAAATGTTTCTGAAATATTGAATTATCATCCGCATCACTCCTCTATATTCCGACCGTGACGTCCACGCAGCCTCGCATATAATGAAAACTCAGTGAAGACAGCGTGGAGCTACACCTCCACTCCCCCCCCCCCCCCATGTTCATCGCGCCCTGTCCAGTCACTGAGATAAAGTTCCCAGTCTTCACTCTGTCACTATGGCAACGACACAACACTGCAAGGTTTTTAATCTTCATGGTTTCAGATGAACGGTAAGGTAAATGATTCTGAACTGAATCTGATCTACTTCTTATTCTTGATAAAGCCGCCAGTCCGACGACAATCCGAGAACTTTCCGACAAAGGGCAACGAAGCGTGTCTTGCTCCATGTTTTATTCTGTAAGATGCCGGACTGCGGCATTCTGTGGCATGAACGGGCGCATTCCGATTTATACCCGCAGCTCTCTCAAAATCCATCTGCCACATGCACCCCCTCCCCCCCCCAACCACCCCCGGGGTCTCTGTTGCCGAGTCGAAGCGTCATTAATATTTCATTAGCTTAAAGAACTTTGGGTCTCCGCCACGAAACGACATTCGGTTTTCAGCATAAGAAAAGACGCAGAGACAAACGATAAACATGGACGAGAGCGTATCGAGACACGGAGTCCGAATTGAGGCCATCAGGATGACTAGATTCGTCCTTTGCTTCTGGGAGCTGAACAGTTTTTATTATTATTATTATTATAATTATTATTGGACATTCCAGAAGACAGCCATCTTCACCAATTAAAATTGCATTCTCTTCAACTTTCTTAAAAGAAAAGAAAAATTTAACTATGTGAAAAGACCATTTACAAAGGAGAAAAAAATGGGACTCATGTTTTGGATTTTGCATACGGGGCTCCTGGGGGTTGTAGCCACTCCTTCGCCATAAGCACTGCTACAAGACGTACCCTCTGCAACCCCCTACCTCAACCCTCCATCGCTTCCGCCGCCCCCCGCCGTAAGCCCCGTTTCTTCAGGGCCCCCGGGCCGTTCAAATTGATTCAGACATCACCTCAGAGGCCTGCACCAGCGACGAGCCTTTTCACAGGAAACAGAGAAAGCAGGGGCCTGGCTCTCTCTTCACTATGCAAACAATATGCTATGCTGTTTGCATCGGATACACCGCATCGTCGCTGATTCGACCCTCCGCTGGGACGGAAGCTGCAACAGAGCCGTGACTGCATTGGCAGATGGGGATTCTCGCTTCACACTCTCCTCTGCGTAAGGACACAGAACTCGTGTCTCGCCGTACATGACGACGGAGCGGACAAACGCTCCGATTATTCGACAACGCAGTCTTCGAGTCTAACTAACCAGCTGATTAAGAAACCAAGTCATCGGCTTCCCCTTGAAGAGTCGGTGGTTACAGCTGATATTCAAATCTGTCATTACAGAAAAATACCACTGATAAATATTTACAGCTCGGTTAAATTGGGGGACTCTGAACTCTGTTAGGGAAACCAATGGCGCAATCAACGTGGACTGCCGATTCTTAAGTCAAAGAATGTTTACGTCCTGAAAAACGCGTTTGTCTTCGAGACGAAAATTGCGATGAACGTAGAATCAGTTGCTCCTTGCCTGAAGGGAGAAACACGTGACTGTAGGGCCACGCCCCTAACGGTGTCTAGGCTAATAACCCGAGTTAATTACCTGGCCGACACCCGGGGTGTGGTCGACCGATATGAGAGCAGTGATAACAACGCACTGACATGGATCTCAGAACTCCCCAACAGACGATAACTGAACAGATAAAGGAAGGACTTTTCTACCACAAATTGATTTTTCCTTCAAGATTATGGGAATGTACCTACAAGCTCATACGGCTTTAAATCCCAGTAAACCAAACACCGACATCTTCGTGAGAAACTAAAAGTTTCCCAATTTCCCAGACGTAACTTCACTCTGATCATTCATAAATCTGAGGGGAGAGACGCACAGCAATGATAATATGAAAACCTAAATAGATAATTAACTGAAACCCAATTAGCATAAATAGACTTTATGAAGTGTTGCGGAATACGGACACAAACAAACGAACAACAACGTTGTCCTTCAGACATGAAGATGTGCGCTGTAGCTTCCTTCAGACGAACGGATATCAGGTGGGAAAGGACAAGTCACCATGACAACTTTCGTCTTTGTTAAGAGACCTCAAAATATCGGCATGTGTCAGCATCCCATCTGAGCGCCTCGACCGTCACACGAGAACCCAGGGAAACGTGGACTTGTTCATAATAACAACCCCAGCCAGTCACAATCTGACACTGTATACCTTCTGAAAATGGTTCAGCGCCGTTTAACAATCAACACGTGTCGGCCATGCAATCGCTGAAAACTTACTTTACGTCTGAATCCAGAGGTTTAAGAGTCTTTGGGGTTAGTCCATTTCAAATCCTTTGTCGTCAAGGAAAACGTGTATGAACATGTGCATGTTCTGGCCTCACAGACTACAGGCTAAATATCTGCAACTGGTTCAGCGGCATTTAATAAACAAGTTGCAGAGACGCAGACGCTGATCGTCTGTCGAAGGCTCCGAGGTACAATACACGACTTGACTGTAGGTCGTTCTCAGTATCTCAACTAATTAGACTTATATGGCGCTGCTTGGCTGGCACTTGACTGCCTTCTGCCTCGGTGTTGATGGCGACAATCTCCCGTGGAAAGCTCATTAATTAATCATGAGGACGGAGACAACAAATTTCATTTAATAAAGTTCGTAAAAATCCTGCGTAATTACGAACTTGATGAGAACTGCGTTGTTAGGCGGATACACACAGCAGTTTCGTGTTTTTTTTTCCTCTTGTTATCAATGTTCCTGATAAGATAATTACCGTTAATTTGCGTCATTTTGAATTTGTACGTTTATGAAATAACACGAATGTAGAAGCCTACACGCGTCTTCCGAACGTGTTCCGTGTTGGTTTCATCACTAAATGCAGACACGATTTCATTTAACTTTAATATTATCATCCAGCCTTGGCCAGGTTCAGGGCAGAGACCAAGTCTTCTCCATCAACTGTAAACAGAACTACTGGTTGGTTACGTGCCCGGCTGTGATCCGGTACGGGAGGCTGCAATCAGCGGATGTCGGTAGGAAACATTCATTCGGATCACCTCACGCAGAAGCGGTCATCTTAATTGCAAACCCACAACATCTGCATATCATATCACACAGGCCAGCCTGTGCCTAGTTCCATCTCAGTGCCAAGCCCTTAACAAGATTTCCACTTGGCTGAATATCGAGTTTTCCTCCGCTACTGTTACAAGGCGCCGGAGCAACACAGAGCTAAGGCACATTACACGTGCTCCAGTGACGTAGGCAATCATTACTTTCAAGAAGGCTGATCGAAGAAACTGAATTCGTTCCACGCCTCTGAAATGCACAAGTAATTGAAAGAGTACACGTTTCAAAGGTTTTCTTAACCAAGCTGGAGGACCACCCGCTGTCGGCTATCCGCGACTGCTTAATCGTTATATCAGCAGCCAACCTCTCCCCCCACATCTGAAAGCCGTCCCGCCCATCCTCAACAAAACACTAAAGAACTGTTTTATTAGCAATTAACTCGGACGGGACACTGTTAACGCTGATTAGTGCCGTTAAACAAACCGAAAATAATTATATTCCATCCGACGTTTCATAGTTTTGATATTTCTGTGCTAACACCTGCAAATTGGTGTTGCGAAACTTCTCCTTAAGACGTCCAGCGCGTCCATCAGAAGACGTCCAGCGCGCGGGAACGCATTCCGACGAGTGTCCTGTCACACGGCCCCGAGCAGCGGTGAATCGCTTTTGCAGTGACACGCATCGCTCGGCAATCCGGGAAGTAGCCACCGGCCCTGCGGAACCTGTAGTAGCCGGCACCCTGGGGGTTACACGAGAATCAAATTGCGTTCTGATCGCGAGATTCGCGTGTCTGTGTGATTACATTTGACGATTCCACTGGAAGGCCAGACTTCACTGCATCTGAACTTGGCCGATACAACAAGAATCAAGCAGGACAAAGATTGTTATTTTAACATTTGCACAGATGGTGGTCTGGGTGCAAGGGTTTATTCATCTACATCAACGTCTGGCCACGTACTACTTTCTTCAAGTCCTGCCAGCTCTATGAAAGCAAGAGTACAAATCATTTACGTCATTTTTATCGCAGTTTCGGAGATAAAACGCGCGGACGGACCGACCCCCCCCCCCCCCCCCAACATTATCCTTAACTTTATGACCATAAAAATATGGAGTTGTAACGCGACGGACTGCGAACTGGAAGATCGGAGTTGGGTTCCCGATAAGACTTTTCTTAAGGGATCTGGGCTTCGTGCAGCCTCCTGTCCAATGGAAACCGAGGGCTCTTTCGTGTGGATAAAGCCGGCCGAAGCAAGAACCTCAACTACGTATAATTTCCTTCTAGTGTCAAGTCCACGTTCACTTCAAGCCACTATAACACTTTTCACGAGAACGAAGAGTACAAAGTGTCCCGTATTTTCCAAATATTTTAACGTAAATCCCCAAAATCGTTATCAAACGTCAGAAGGTAACGAAAGGGTGACTTAAGACCAAGACTTTGGACACCAGATATGGAACTCGTTAGGTTAGGTTTGAGCTATACTTACCTCGCGTGGATTTTCACCTTAAAAACACTTTGTTTTAACAGTGTATCTATACAATGCTTCGTAAATTATGGGACGTGCAGCGAACGTATATACTACGCGCCCTCTCTCTCTCTCTCTCTCTCTCAAGCTCAAATCACTATCTTCTTTATCTGCCGGAAAATTGATTGTTCGTTGAGGGCCGTCCATTTTCTTTGCTTACCACGTCAGGAAGACAGACCTTATGAATATTGAAGCCTCCCTTTTAGCCTCGGTGCATATGTATCCTCGCATGGAATATATCACGTCCTTTTAAAAACTTATGAATGCATATACGTGTTGTATACGATCTCAGCGCTCCCTTGCGAGTGCTTTTTTGAATTCTCTCTTCCTCTCTCTTGTTATCCGCGAATGGTACAGAAACAGAAGGGGGGGTGGGGGAGGCGTACTTAATATGGAGACAGCCATTTAAGCCAACGTCTTCGTCCTATTTGGATGGAGGCAGAACTACCAAGAAGAACTGATTTCTGTCTGCTACAAGCGACATAGAAAGCATCACGAGTTACAGGAAGTAAGCGAAATTAGTAAGCGCCGCTGGGACCCGTGGGGCAAACTGCTCTTTTGTTTAAAAATAACATAAAACTTTGGAACCGGTTGCATGTGCGTAGGTTTAAATTTTTACCTCTAGAGAAACTAATAACCTTTGGTGTGTAGGATTAACAAACGTCAGGACGTACATAAATAATAAATTACATCCACATAATCATGGATTATACGCGATGTTTAAACTAATAAGGGAGGTGGGAGAGACCAAATTGACGTGGTATAAAATGACAGCCGTTCTGAGGACCGAGAACAACAGAAATGTCAAATGTCAAATTCAAGCAGCGAAAAATTAAATATATCTGAAGTGTCAGGGAGTGACTGCATTTCCTTATAAACCAAAAGGATGCTCTATACTCTACGTTCAGGTATACTGAGAATGGCTATCATGTTGACAGAGGATTGAACCTGACCTGTGGAGGTAATTAAATAGAATAAATTTCGTGCTCGGTATGAAAACTTTAAGTCAAAACACATCACAGTTGACTTAAACCCTTCTTACCCATCGCAGGCGAAACACTAGGCCTGCAATCTGAAAATCCGCCGAGTTATTTAACCCACTGATATTGCGTGGCGTGTATTGGCTCAACAGATTTGGTTCTGGCGGGGATAGGGGTCAATGGTATTGTACCCTTGTGATTTCCAGCCGAACTAGGGCGACAAACGAATTTCACTGCAGGCAGACAGACAGACAGATACACGGGTTTCGAATATAATCCATTGAATTCAAAACTGTGGAACTGAACATGTTCACCAAAGAATGAAGCTAGCATAAAACATTTTTGAGAGAAATCTGTTGCCTGTCTGAGCAACTGCTAGCTTCAGGAAAGGAACGTTCTCCCTTAAAGTTTTTGAGTGCAGCCGAGAAGGTAATATTTCGAAATTTATTTTCTGATTCTTTCAAATCTAAAGACAGAATTTCTACTTAACATTCCCCATCTTTGAAGGGTTTATCATTTTATTCTGTATTCTGGCTGTGAGGTACGAAGGCGTATCTGATTACTTTTTTTCTCCTTCTACATCAACTACTTGATATGCCGGCCATTTTTGTCTAAAACATTACATTTTGATCAAACTGTACAACTTTCATTGGAATGTTTTCAGCTCCTGCATTCTGTCTATAATTCAGAGCAAAACACAGTTGCAGCCAATACGTTTTTCCATGTTCCCGAACTCTGAGCCATGATTGAATTATTTAATCTCCGTGTTGCTTTAGATATATATATGTATAAAATACAGGTCAATATGTGAGAGGGGTGTAGGCAACGCAGCTTCACCGGTGTGTATTGCGGGGCAGCCTACACGGAACCGCGAATGGGATCACGTCGCAACAGTGATTACATAATTAGTCTCACAGAGGGAAACGCGTGTGTCTGGATTCCAGATGTCCGATTTCATTTCAAGTGGAAACCCAAGCGCGCTGATGAAACACGGATGTGATCCAAACTTCACGGACATAAATTTAGTTTTCAGTTTTGATACAGTCCACGAACTCTGCCAAGCTCGCGAATCCACTTGTTTTATGCCCTCTGATTCGGAATTCCTTAATCCCGTTTGATGAACGTGAGACCTTCGAAAAGATCCCCTGAGATCTGTTTCTCAGATGTTGATAATCGCCTTGTTGCAGATTGTGACGATGTGGTCTCAAACCTAGACCTCAGGACTAACAACACCCTAAGCTCTTGTCCTCCAACCTGTAACCTGAAGATGGAAGCACAGCCAGCTTCCGAAACACCATGGTTTGAAAAGCTCAAACAATGAATATTTACAATAAAATAACTATTATCTACAAAATGCCTCATTGAATTTCAGGGTCTTTTTCACTAGTTAAAATAAAAACTTACGTTAAACAAAGCTGATAAATCAATAACAATAATAAGAGTGACAGGGGATATTCTAATAAATAATATGCCAAAGGGCATGAATGTATTTATATTAACATTATTATCTGAGGAAGGTTAGTCAGGTAAGAAATTTAAAGAAATTCTCAAAAACGACTCTGCTACATGCCGCAAGTTCAAAATTACCTTCTGCAACTCGGGATTCTGCAGCAGAAGCCGGATCCAGTTAGAAACCTAGACGCAAACTAACTGATGTTAAAGAGGTGTCCATACATCTCACGGGTTTTTACTCTGGAGATATAACGAGATACCCATGAGAAGAGGTGAAGAGGAAAGGCGTGGGTAAAACGTAGAGGGAATGAGGAAGAAGCTTCTGTTAGGCCAAGAATCGCGATCAGTGGAGGGGTTTTCGTGCGTCTCGTGGGTCCCATGATTCTTTGCGCTGTGTAGAGCAAATTCGTTCATTCCTTCCTTTTACTTCTTTCTCAGCCCACCTCCATTTTAAGTCTTAGTTTCGTTTACAGAGAACGAAATAGAAAATTCAAATTAGAACAAGGCTATCAGAGCGCGTCTTATGTCGCTTTGTCACTAACGAAAATGTCGTGTGACGTTGACAAAGCCTTTGGTGACTTAGTCCACTAACCTTGAGCACAGCGGCATTGAGATTTGCGTGAGATTCGCCGGATAATGCCCTGCGCGTTTATAACATAAGGGAGGTGAGTCGAGGACTGTGTCGAGCGACACTTCGATTCAGGGCACTCCTGAAGGGGTTGATAAGCCTGTTCAGTTGATACAGAATTCTCTGCTTGTAAGGACTCCAAGGGTTTATTACAGTGTCGACGAGAATGAGTGGTCCAGAGTTGTAAATATAAGCACTAGATGGAGGTGAGTGGTCAGTTCACGCTCTGGCCACCTTAACCCCCCCCCCCCCCAGGGCGTGTCCCAAAGGTAGAGCTGGCCTACAGCCATTCTCCTTACGCCAGTTCTGTTCTACAAAATTTGTCGACGTCATTGCTGTCTAGGAGTTATTAAAAACGTGGAATGAAATTAAAGTTTTCGAAGCAAATCTGTTAAATAAACGTCGAGAACTGCTTTAAATTTCTGGTACATTGCAAATACAATTATTTTTTATAACAAAAACAATAATAATCAAATTCACAAATTAATATGTTAATAATAATATATGGTTTTTATACAACAACAAACACAAGTTAGCAGATTCCTGTGAGAGAACCCGCGACTTAGTGTGGTGTCACGTTACACAGGTTGAGAATCGCGGCTGGATAATGCAGACATGCTTATTCCGAAATATGAACTGTTTTTCTCACATACCACGTGATGAAATGCTTAAGGCTGTTCCCAGCATCGGGTGGTGCTTGAGGTATGGCGCGAACTAGGTCGGTGGGGGCGGGGGGGGGGGGTGCATCATTTCTTTCAACGGATTCACGGGTCAGAAGAATTTCACTCCAGGGTATCGTACACTTTGAAGATGGCGTTCGTCTCACGATGAGAAAATCGGTGTTCCAGGTGCCGACTTTTCAATTTTATCTTCGGAGCGTGCAGGATTTTTGACACGTGGTCCTACGAATAAAAGACGCTCTGAGACCGTAAGGGGAAAAAGAACGGGCTATACGATGTCATTTAAATGAGATCGTCAGATTTGGCGGTTGCGAAGACGACGAAATACTTCTGTCTGGTCTATTAGAAGTACAACATTTCTCAAGAAAGGAGCTTTTATACGCTGATGGTCACTCAGCTAACCAAGAAGTTCTAAGTTTTTATGGAACCCGGAAGTTCATTACCGCGTTCAAAAGTTAAGTAATCATATCCTGACGTATTAAATTCAGTCTAAATGCTCACACCACTTCGTTAAATTTCAATTTAACAGCATTAAGGAAAATACAATTCTTCTGCAAATCGCATCATTTATAAATATGAAAACCCCCATTCTACAAAAACTTCTAAAAATACCTCATTAGTATAAAATGTGAGCCACCTGGTGAAGAGGTTAAGAATGAGTAGGAGCTATACCACCTCTCCCCCCAAGCGCCTATATGGTGTATAGTGGGACAGCTTTGCTTTACTTACTAATACAGTGCGCGTCTAACAACATTCGCCGAAGCTGAATTTGTTATACATTTTGTTTTGGTAAAGATAAATTAGCGGTTAGAACGCTGGCCTTGTAATCCTGGGGTCTCGGGTTCGATTCCCGGCGGTGCCCGAATTTATAACTTGTGTTGGGCAAGGCCGTGGTCTAGGCAACACGGAGTTTTCCTCCGTGGCATCCCAACAATTACTCCATTCACACACAGAAGAAGGCAATGGCAAACCACTTCTGGATCATCTGCCAAGAACGTATATGAACAGGTCCCAGTCCGAGAAAAGGATGGAAGGATCCTGTTCATATGGACCTGTCGTCAGACAGAACACTAAATAAAAATAAAATAAAATAAAAGATAAATTACATGTAACTCCGTTCTAGTGGCTGATTCTCATAATACATTTATTTGCCATCTCCTCAAGAATTCTTCAGCCGTGTTACCATCTGCACGTGCAACTTTGAAGATGACTGAAGGGCATCCGAATGTCAGTTCTACCCAAGACAGGATTCGAACCCACGACTCCCTTTGTAGCAATCTGGTTTATGGGGTTGTAATACCGCAGGGTGTGTGAAGCGAGGAACCGGGTGGGTGGATGGGGCGGGGTGGAGACGAGTTGTGGGCCCATCCAGAAGCAGCGACGTTGGTATGAAAGATGCAAGTCTGAAGTCAGATCCCCCTTGGACGTGTCTGTCGAGAGTTACTCGAAGCTTATCGCCATGTAGAGCTGCGAGTCTCCGGGACAGTGCTGCTATCTTTGCGCTGCAATCCGCACTACCTAGACGTGTACTGACAAGGGGGCCCCCCACTCTTCAAATGTCAGTACAGAGATACAATTATACCTTCTACTAGAATAGCTCCTCCTGTGAGTTCATGTAAGTGCTGAAGATTCAGTTCACTGTGCTTTAGTTCAAAAAATTCTACTGTACATTTAAGCAGCGCTTATGTAGATTCATGGGGGGGGGGGGGGCTGCGGATCATAAAAACTGGGCGCTATGCGGACACAGACCTACAGGACTTAACATATGCTATTGTTATTATTATAAAACCCTGGATCGAAGACTTTGAGACGTATCTTGTGTAAAAATAGAGAGAGGAATTTACATGTAAGCCAGAAGAATGATAAAGGACAAAACGGAGGAGGATATAAGTGAAAGTACTGCCAGCAACGTCCGTCGGTCCGTAGGAGAATTTGAAAGAGGAAAGTCAAACGTGTGAACGAGACAAATACAGTCGTACGACAGGGCAGGAGAAGTCCCGGTCAGCTGCTCAAGTAGACCCCCTGTAATCTCGAGAAATTGGCACGGGGAACGAATACTTCGACGACCTAATCTGTTCTGAAATTGGAATAAGTCTGCAGGCGAGGACGTTGTGATTCGAGGCAGGTTGCCTGCATAAAGTCAGCCCCAGGGAGATATGCAATCCGGCCACGCCTTGCTCCGTAACGCGAACATTATAAAAGGAAAATGATTAAAGTACGAAGTCAGAGCTTACGCCGGACACAACAGGGACGCCTTGAACCCGTCGTCACTACGACATTCGGACTGCAACACGAAATATCTTCAGGAAAAAGGAATCCAATTACTTTTACCTAATTCAACATCTATTTTTATTAAATGTCCTATATTTCTGTTAGCTGCCGTATCGAATAGAATGAAGTTATCAGGGCAACAAACCGCACTGCCAGACTAGACGCCACGTGGACTTGTAGATACATATACCAACGGTTCGGAGGAACATGCTGTCTTAATCTTCAGTCCTGAAGATGCAGGTGGTGTGCTCCTTCGAAACACTGGAATGTACCTACGTGTTCACGTGTCCTTGCTACCCAGAAGACCATCATCGACATCTTGACCGCCGTCAAATTTGTCAAATTTTCGTAGCTCTTGGTTTTCTGACGCTCTCAGTATTCAAAAATTGTTAGGGCGTCACGTAGTTGCGTTGTGTCGCGGAGTCAATTACAGCGATGTTCACAACAGGAAGTATTGCATCCACCCCCAAACATTTATGTTCAAACAGAAATGGACCCGCGGTTACTTGCTGAAAAGGGGGGCTTTTCTTTGTGGATGCAAGAAGGGACCAACGCGTATAATTTAAAGTTCATAAATTTAAGATAAAACTGTTACTTCTCCAATGTCTTGTGTTTTTTTTTTTCCCTCTCGTCTGTGTGCTATATAAATTGTGGCGTCAGACAGGCAACTCTAGTTGGCGGTGGAATTGTAAGGAAATTGGTGGTTTGTTTCCGGGGGCAGCGACGATGGGGCTTTGCTTCGCTTACGTTGGATGAAATTGAAGTGAAACAACAGATCGAGGGGGGGGGGGGGGAGATCACGCTGCGTGGCGGACTGGACGGTTGTAGCCGGCTTTACAAACGGACGGATTAACGAACTGGCAGGCTCATCCGTGGAGGCTGTACGTTAACTTACTACCCTGATAACAAACAGCGATATCTTCACCGCCTTGAGAACCTCAAATGCCTATCTGATAACAGAACGTGAAGACTCGACACAAAAGTTTCCCATCAGACTTAATCCTCGTAATATTTAATATTATCCTTCGACGCCCTTCCTCGGTCTTCTAGTCGCTACTGTTCGATACGTAGGTCGATATTTTTGTTGACGTATCATTTATATGTAAGGCCTGCTGATTAAACTGACAATTCTCTCAGAAATTTCCCGATTAAATTGGGGTCTCTGCGTTGATACTAGTTAAACCAATGCTTGTTCACAACAGAGCACAGTTTCCAAATTAGCCATTAATTTTTATTTATATTTTTAAAACTCATTGAAAACGAAAGGGAGCTAACGGCATTGACTGTAACTGCGAAGTCAAAGAAAGAAAATTAAGAAGAAGAAATGCAACTCATAGCAAATGCAAAGAATCCGCTTTGACTGCACACAGCGGGCATGAGGCACGTGTTACGACACAAAACTACGTGTGTTGAGTGGCCTAGTTCACCGAAGGGGGCGGTCGCCCATCCGGCACTGTAAAGGGCCGACTTTTGCTGAGTGAACAAGGGAAATAAGAGGAAAGAACGTTTCATACAAAATGTATGTTCCATCAGCGAATTTGGCCAGGACCCCTGGACGAACGCTCCTCGACGGAAACAGAATCGAGAACACGAGCTTCTAGATAAACGAGAGGATAAAGATTGTTAAAAAACAAGGCGGTTAATAATTGAGAGCGGCAGAAGTTGTTTGGGGAAGTCAGAAATATTGTTTAGGAATTAAACAGAACGTGAACGGTGTCCGGATACTAAACTACACGCGCGTGCCTATTCGAAAGAGATTGGAACTGGAGTTATTACAAGAATGAATTTGCTGAGTGGGGCAAAGATATTGTAGGCAAGGTAGAAAGAAATCACAGAATAACTGGACAGAATGTTTTATGATGTAGCACACGATTAAAAATCATCTTCATTTGCCGTCCACAAGGAATAGGAGGTATTGACGGACAGGAATTTGCTTGGATAAAGGAAAATAAAAAGACTTTTGAATTATTACCAGCCCTCTACAGCGTAAATAGTTTTAATACTGGGTCGGTGACGGCCTAAGAAATTAGTCAGGCAGTAATTGTCATTAAATCTTAGAATCACTGCAAAAATTTGATAAATAAGACGTGTTATACAAATTATATCAAAACCTCGCGCGTCCGCCATGTTGTTACTGCCGATTGTAGGAAGTTTAATAGTAAAAGATAATGATGGCCTCCAACGGCATGACGATCATACGAAGTTTCGTGGGATTCGGTCAACAGTTTCGAAAGTTGGAAAAAAAAGTCACATGGACAGACTTACACCAGAGGAATTTAAGTTCATTCCTTGCAGATACAATTCAATATCAGGTACACGTAACAATTAACTAATTTCTGAGACGGCCCCCGGAAGACGGCGTCGTGTTTCGACCTAGCGAAATGAAGTCTCGCGAACCGCGCCGTCCGGTGGCGTGTGTCAGAAGCTGTTCTTCCGCTCGCTCCGGGTTAGCATTCCGGCCACAAATCAATCTCCCCGGCGACCACCCGGCACAAGAGCTGGAATACAAAACACCCCCCACCCCCCGATCTCACCCTGGAAACCAAGTTTTGACCACCGACAGAACCAGCAAGAGACATGAGTTATTCTCTCCCTGCTCCTTCCATTGTACATTTTATTCTTCGCGTACCGTCCGCCCCCCCCCCCGAAAACACCCCTTCCCTAATACTCACATATGTCACTTGAGAAATCGGTCAAGAAACGTGTACATGAAAAAAGGACATTTCTAAAGAAGTAGAAGGGGGAGAGAAATGAAATAAAATTTCGAAATGCGGACCAGCGCCGTTGTAATTCCCTAACGACATCCATGTGTGGCTACACTCCGCGTCCTCGGGGACTTCCCTCGTCTCGCCCTCTGTCTCTCTCGTACTGCAATGCCTGTCCGTAATATTTTCCATAAATCATCCGGACGCATCTGACCTGCAGACCGCACAGGCAACACTTCTTGCGACGGTCAGAGCCCATGGGCCTCAAGAACATGGAATGAATTATTATCACTTTAGCGGCAGATCTCGCTACACCCCACTGGTCTCCTCGCCCTGCTGCAAATACGAAAGTGATTGGAAGACTCTCGAGGAACAGGAAACTTCCGGATCACAGGGGGGAGGGGGGAGACGATCTTCGACTAGACCGACGTATGCCATCATCAATTCTTGCAAGAGGAGACTCGCGAGGGGGTGGTGTTGGCGAGTAGCGAAAAGTTTCCTTCTGGGGTAGCCAGTTTCTTTTTTATGTTGTTGTTATTATTATTATTATTATTATTCCTGCAGAGCCCAGCTTCAAGGAACCTGGAACGTGGCAGGTACAAATACGTTTTCCTCATATATTCCGCGTTCCATTTTTCACCTGTGTTGTGCTACACGTCAGTTGCTATCCAATTATTTTTTCTCTTCTGTTGTGTGTTTTGGGGAGGGGTAGCGGAGAGGCTCAATGCGAAGTTCTTTTTTTTTTTTTTTCAGAAGTGGGGGTGGGGGCCGTGAAAGGGAGGAGGAGAATGGTGACGTCCAAGAGGACACGGGTGTTGCTGAGTTTGTACCACTTTGCTACGGCGCTAGAGGACGGTCGGGAAAACTACAGCGAAGCAATCTAGTAGCCATCCAACGGAGGAAACTATCCCCCCCCCCCCCCCCCGCACTTGTCTCTCATCTCCCTTCACGGGTCCCGCAGCCCCCAGAGCTCAAGGAGACTCGTTTTCATCAGTCCTCGTGAATTTTTGATGAGCAAAGGAGGATAGTTGAAGTTGTCGGGTTATGTGCTAGGGGGCAGTGGAGGTTTGTACTGCAAGAGCTGCTACCTTGCAGGCTTGGGTTAACAGAAGTCAAGAGATGGGGTGGGGTGGGGTGTGGTGGTGCAGGAGGAAGAAGATACAACCACTTTCGGCCACCCCGAAGGACCTCCTAGACCAAACTTCGAACCGGGGCTGCAGAATGTTTACAGATGCTTCCTCCGATAGAGTGCACCACAGGTCTAAGACGAAATGCGAACTACGGACCTCTGAGAACAAGAGCTAAGCTGCGACATTTAATTAGAGGGGAAAGATTCTGAGATGTCAACAGAGATCTGACGTGTGAGATACAGGCCTAGAAATAAAACGTAGATTACACTGTCTTCTTTTTAAAGGCATTCCATCAGCACCAACTTCTCTCCTTCCCCCAGCCTTTACAGATGAATTCGTTGCAAGGGTGATGATCAAACCACGAAGGTTCAATATAAGTTGTCAGGTTCCTAACTTCTTAGGTTACAATTCGCGCACTTAATTCTTTTTAAATTCTAGTCAACGTCCTATGACATCTTTAACGTCCGAATTTCCATAGGCTAATACAGTGAGGGCTAATAGACTATTTACGTCACATAAACGTTTATACTTTTGACGGAAACACATATTTTTACACATATTTTGTGCACCCATAAATCGTTACATTTAAAATCAAATACAAATTTGTATCAAGAAAAGTTATTTCGGCCTTAAATAAATTCAAACGCTCCATAAAAGTATCCAATGCCTAAAGAGAAGAATCCTGTCCACGCTCTCACGTCCTATTTCTTTATGATCAATTTTAATATTATCCCGTCATGTATGTCTAGGTCTCCCACATGATTTCTTCCCTCTGACTGATACTGTACAGGCAGTGGCTTTTTCGTTATATCTAAAACTTTGTTGATTTCTAACTTGTTTCTGTCGAATGCAAGGGCCAGGCATCAAAAATTACAAAATACAGAAAATCCAGTGTTGAAGACAACAAGGAATGAGGGCGCGTTGAACCACTGATGCACTCTGAACGCGGTTGTGACCAGAGCAAATGCGACGAACGATGTTTATTCTTCCTGAGAAAGGGAGTGCCTAGCAAGTAGTCTACCTCATTTCTCACAGGGGCTGGCATGTCTACCCAACGGAATGAGCAATAAAGTTTCACTCAAAGTAACCCCAAGTCCTCGTCACACAAAGTCATGCAACGAAGGCAATTTGACCGTGAGCCCTGGACACTGAGCAAACCCTTGCTTCTTGTATTCACCTCGCGCCTTCCGCTTTTCTCTTCTGGGTCACTTAGTGTAGAGGAATTGGTTTATGAAATCGAAGATAGAATTAAGAAAGACAATCCATTTCACGTAGCAGATCGCAAAGAAGCCGTGTTTTTTAAACGAATATGTTACTGTTCTTCAGATAAGGTAACAAGCAAATAAACTATACAGTGTCTAAAAACCACGTCATAAAGACGTATTGAGGAGTGGAGGTAAAGCTCATCGCATTTTTAACCGTAGTTAACACAAGACGGATAAGTTGGAGACAAAATGAAAGAGACGAGGAACAATTAAAGACCTCAGTCGGAATACCCGGATTAAAGAGATTACTTGGTGGACCTAGACGTAGATGGAATGATAGACCTAAACTGAAAATGTGTCTGTAAAGAAACAGGATATGAGGGTGTGGAGTGGATTCATCTCACTCAGGGCACAGTCCACCAGCTGCTTTTTTTTAACATTCTAGTTGCACGATTCTAGTGCTCTAATGCGACAAGCTTGAAGAATCTCTCTCTGCTGTTGTGGCCTACGAATTGTGGGTCAGGTCGTCCAGGATACTAAAAGGCGACGGTAAACATCGGGCGGTCGTAACGAATCACAGGAGCAAGTGGGCAGTCGGCTAAAACACGAATTTACAACACAAATCAACAAAGGAGGAAGACACGTATACCCCAACCCCCACCCCACCCCCACGCGCAACCCCCATCAGCCTCTGTTCTGTTCTGCCTTGTGCGCTTTGTCGTCGCCGGTCTAAGTCCCCCTGGGCGGCTCCCCACAAACCTGTGAACCGTAACCAAAAACAACATGGCGGAGGAGGATGAAACGTAAAATTCAATCCTCCTGAGTACGAAATATTGCCAATGTCTCTTTTGTCTGTGTGTGCATTTCTTCTCGTAGAAGAAACATCTCAGGCACACAACTCGGTGTATTATCTGCGTCTCTTCTGACGGAATATTCCATTTCAATATCCAGAAGCAGAGCTTAAGTGAGCTTCTGGTTTCTAGGAACACAAGCGAGTGCAGGACTTGTATAAACTACGAACGATCCGTTACAAATATTTTACGTAGATCAGATTAAAAAGAATGAGAACAGTAAAACATGTACTAGAGAAAATGGATAGAAATGTTTGCTGGAGTAATCTTGCTCAAAACAGAGTCCAATGGCGGTAATGAATGTTTGGGGTTTCGTAAAAAGCGAAAAATTTCTTGGACAACAGAGTAACTGTCAGCTTATCAAGAAGGGCTACGTTCCATGTAGTTTTCCTTGTGGATAAAAGAATGCAGATTAACTCAGTCTCCCAAATATACTTTACCTTCAGTTTCGAATTAAATTCTCTCACCTCATTTATCTCTTCTGTTTGAACATTTCTACTTCTGACTTATCTTTAGTAAGACTAAAGTTCCCTGCTTACACTTAAATCAGCTCAAAATGTTTTGTGGAACACATAACAGACCGAGCGAGGAGTTAGTACTGGGTTGAAACAGAAATTAATTCTCCGGATATAAAACAACCATCCCCGATCGTGGCGTGAACTGACGGACGTGCTTGCTACTTAGCAGGAAGACACTGAGATCAATGGATGGCACTGACGTTTCTTTGTGATGGAACGTCCTATCTGAAGGAAGAAGCACGAGAACCAGATCGAACACCGACAACGCATTCGAAATAGAGCTCTCGTTACGACTTCGAGAGGCAAAACTGTAACATTAGAAGGTTCAAACTTCTCTTTTCTACATCAGCATCTTTTTACATGTTCCTCTCGCCTCTCCATTTCTGCCTTCTCTTTGGTTCCCCAAGGAGATTTCCTTCCAGTTGACACCGTCGGTAGCAGCAAGGAAACTGCGAAGGTGTCACAGCGCTTGTTTGGTTCCTAGTTCAGGAGGAAGTCACGGTCTATCTGAAGCAGACGCAGGACTGGGATAAAATATGTTTATTTTAGCAACGAATGCCTTCACTCTGAGAACCTAACCTAACACATTAAGGATAAATGTTACAGAGAACAGGAATTCGAGCTGTCTCTCGTAGCAGGACGTTCATCTCCTGGGAATCTTACGTACCAGCATTTATATTTAAAACGACTGCGATTATTATGATTCTTAAAATGCAGACATTGCATTTTTAGAGTAGCCGGGGAGGGGGGGGCATTGCCCCTAGAAGCAAACGATTTTGAACTGCAAGCGAAGTTACCATTTTCGAAATTCCAACTACGTATTCTACAGGCTATACAACATACGCGTGGGAATTCCTCAAGCCTCCGTTACATGTGTCTGGCTGAAACAAATGAATAGCGAGGCCACCAGACCTACATCATAAAAAATAAATTGTTCTCGTCGTCAGGAAAGTTATTATTGCTTCAGGCCGTGTTTACCGAGTTTCTGCCTCGCCTCTGCATGGGAAGAAAGGAATCAGAACAGCCGAGTAACAATTTACAGACTTGGTTAATGACCAATGGGAAATCTCCGAAACCACCCCCCACCCCCTCCCCCACAGGCAAGCCACAGCAGAAGGAATTTCTACGTTTCGCTGATAAAAAAAACTATCAGTGGGAAAAAATAACTATTTCGGTTTTTTATATATTTTGTTACTACAGCGTCATAAGAACATTAAAAATAAAATTCAAAAGAATTTACTAAAATAAATAAAAAATGCAGTTATTTACGTGTTATCATATGAATTACATATTTCTCATCTCATTGTGCGGTATAGAGCAGAATCCTTCTTCAGAAGCTACCAGTGGCTCAGCCACTCAAGAAACTACCGTTACGCAGTAGAAATTAATTATTGCATTGTCCACAACAGCTCGCTTTGAGCTGTTTTAGTCAAACAGTAAAGTGAAATCGTGGTCCAAACTCAGAGAAGGGATTTCTGATGAATGTACGATGTTCATAATACAATTAAATGGCACATCGTTTCATAATTCTGTTTGAAGTCATTTTTTCCTCAGTCTTTCTTGGAGAGCGGGTTTCTGTTGCACTCATGATAATAATAATGACCTAAGGCGAAGGACGTTCTGTACATCTCGTAATTAGACATTTATGTTAAATAATGAGACGCCAAGTGGCTTAAAAGTGAAAGATTCTGTCACAGTTGAGACCGATCCTTGACCTCCGAACACTTCGTCCTGACACAGACATTCTCCCATCGTCAAACACTTGCAGTTGATGTGGCGTGATGCCATCATCCTTGAAGCAAGTTCGGTGCTGTGCGGTACAGACGACATTTAGGGCTGGCTCAGCACGAGGAACATCCATTCATACTATTATATTTATAGGCTCAATTGTTTGCCCTGCCGTGCGCCGGAGTGCGTGATCGTGGACCGTAAGGCCTGATCCAGTGAGACACAGTAATTTATAGTCGGCTGTGAACTTGCCTTGGTCTGCTGTCTGGACCAAGTCCACACAAATTCAACACAAAAACCGTTCTTGTCGGAAGGTAAGTGGTGTTTTTAGTGTTCCGATAGAGCGTAAGTCTTTTCAGGCAAAATAAAGTACGCTGAACTCAACCGAACTTTACCAGAATGAAAGTCACTCGATAATATTTAGCGCATGCCATACGTTATTCCAGCAAGAGTCTTGTTAGGCGAGACTGAAACACAAACTGTTTACAATTTCCTAGACATATCTCTCATAGATCTAGAAATACATTCTTCAGTAATCCACTGGAAAAAAAGATATATGAGAGACCAAGACACACCCATTCAATACGAAACGAATTCAGGTTTTCAAAGAACGAAAGATAAAAGCCTCTAAACCGGAAGTTATCGTGCATTTTCCAGACCCCTATATATAATTTAGGTAACTTACATGTATAACAAATTCCCGTCATTAACATAACCCAAACGATCACAAATCCGTTGCTCTAAGTTCCGCATTCCTACATTGTTTCTCTAAGACCATTTCAATATTATCCTCCCATCAACGTTTAGGTCTTCAACTGTTCTCCTCCCTCTGCATGCATTTGTGACCTCCTCACTGTTTTATAAAGTTCACTCATTAGGCTTATTACCAGCAGCAAATACAGTCTGAGCCATTCTGATCGTCTGCTCCAAAGAGTATTGGCTTCGCTGTAAATATATGTATGACATCTGCTACTATAAAATCAAATTGGATAGTAGACACACTGACGGGCCCTCTCGTTGTTAATGATCTGGCGCGATCTAGCGTCACCCCCCACCCAACAATCCGCGCCACACCAGTCTCGATTGAAAAATAAGACCGTGGATCGACTGTTCTGAGTCCATGGACTGCGAGGGACCAAATCCCGCAGGAGCGGAGATCCGTGGGGTTGAGTCAACCAATGGGCAGTGAGTCACTGGAGCTGGAGGACTCAGTCACTGACAGCCGCTACCCCTGAAATGCAATCAGCCGCTTGTAATGCTATTCATAATTTATGAAGCCTCGTTCCAGCATCTCACATCTCTCCAGGATGACTAATATTTTACATCTCTTTGGAATCTAGCGCAAGAGAACAGCATTTCTTATCGATGCGCCATGTTTTCTGCCTTATAATTTCATAATTTTGGTGATAAAAATTCTCTACCACCTTCCACCCAGACGCCTGAACACCACGTGACAACTCGAAGATGGTGGGTCGTCTTCTGGCTTGTAGCGCCGTGTACTCTGGCAGAAGTTTTCCAACTTTCCCCAGGTCCTTGCTGCCTGCATCATCAGGGCGACGAGTAAGCTCCAGAACCCACAATATTCAATGCATCTTATCAGGTTGTGAAGGGCTGGCCCTTCGGGTTCCTTAAGAGACAACAAATTTCCCGAGCCCCCGAGAAAATACCAACTGCCCAACACATTCCTGTAGTTACTAATAAAAAAATACAGCGAGAAACGTCGTTTCGCTTTCTCGGCGCTGCCAACTAAAGGCACCAGAAGACACGAAGGGAAAAGAAGACCACGAGATGCGTCACCTTTTATTAATAACAATTCCTGCGCCCTTCTCTTGTTATTACGAGCGCTTTAAAAACTGCGTACCGCTATTAAGCAATGGGGTGCGGTTACTGACACACACACAGGGGTGATCTTCCCTTACGTTTCTTTACAACTGTCACCTCATTCCCAATTTACACCCGCCCTGCAAGGTTTGCAAAAACAAATACTATGCCTGATGAGCATTTCGAAGGGATGTATGGGGGAGGGTTGGGGAGGGGAGGGGGTGGAAAAAGGTGCTTATTAAATGAAACACAAGGGGTGTGTGGGCATTCCTCTGGGAAAATGATTGGGGGGAGGGGGTGAAGACGAAGTATTCATTCCTGCCGTTGTTTCGACGTGCAGCGTGATGGGTGTAATTCCCTCAGGACCTGCGCATAGGTAGGGATCATGAGTAGCGTTAATGCGTTTTGACTTTTGAGTGATGGCTCCTCATGTCGGACGTAAGGCGGCGCAGGCTAGTCTTCTGATTGGGGGGGGGGGGGGGGGGGGGGGGGGCAAAACTTATGTCGGATATGCAGAGATCTGTTTAGAGCTGTAAATGTATTCATTACTCCCGTTTCCAGTTTGATGATTCGCAGTAAAATCGGACTTTGACCACGGGTCAACAACCAGATAAATGAACGATTTAAAAAAAAACTGACCTGCATGCTGGAAACGTCATTTAACAGACTTGACGTGTTAACACGTAACCGACATGCTAGTCTGCTGTTTGTGTGAGCTGAATTATTTTTGAATAAAAATTTACTTGGATATTATCCATCGTCTAGTAATAAAACGTAAAAAACGTAAAACGACGTTTCGGAGATGGGGCTCTATCTCCGTCTTCAGGTTCCTCCGGATAGGGATTAGCTCTATCTAGTGGGCCCAACTGAGTAGGAACCTGAAGACGGAGATAGAGCCCCATCTCCGAAACGTCGTTTTACGTTTTATATTTACTAGACGATGGATAATATCCAAGTAAATTTTTATTCAATTGACTCTTCACCATCGTCAAGAAGTTTTAGATTTGATGAATTATTTTTCACTAATGTTCAAAATCGCCAATTAAGTTAATCTAGACAAATACGAGATGATAGTTTTAAGTGTCACAATGTGACAGGTCGTTTTCAACGATGATAGAGTTTTTTTTTCAGTCCACTTATATTTCGCGAATATTGGATATGGATATTGGCGGTGTACAACATTTTCTGTAGTTCTTTTTCAAACAAGAACTGAGCGGAAATTTTCGAGTTCGTTTCCACAGAAACACAGATGAAAGCGACGCATGCAAGCTGTCATCTGTCCAACTATGGCTGCAAACTTTCGAAATCAGTAATAATTATTTCATTCGTACCGTAATCCGGTATAACTACCGCTGTAATTATATCAGTGACAACAGCGCCACGCGGTGGGCGAGCCGTGCTCTTTCGATGTTTAACCGCACGAAACTGCAAACCAGTCCCGGTCCACTTGTCAAAACTGAGCGCCCGTCAGTCCAAATCACAATTCGGTATCGAAGGGGACTTGTGACATTTGACCACGTTCTAATTTCGTTATATTGGGTTGCAGTAATTGTCGGCTCATTACAATGCACTTGTCATGATGCATGTTGGGAATTCTGCTGGATAGCTCGCTCCGTGGTATTGCAGTTTGTTCGGTCACACAAACACATCTTCAATTGTGTTCAAAAAGTGTGCTGCAACACAATGAATATATAAATGCGCTCTATGACTTTTTATATCTCTGCCTGGAATTTTAATATAATTTTATTGCGGACATACAATTCCAGTGTTGACAGGAATATTTTAAAACATCCTTCTCATTTTCTTTGGAGCCAGATAAATCCAGTCCACGCCTTCAGACACCAACCTTCTTAATATTCACATTACTCTACCATCTATGCCTAGGTCTTCCACAGTGACCTCTTCCTTTCATATATTCCAAATTAAAATACTCAAGGCATTTGTATTTTATCTGATGAAACATATAAATAAGACGGATCGGGGAGTTGAAGAACTGAAGGAAACTGCGTTATATCTTATTAATTAACGCGTTAATGAGTTAATTTTATTACTAAAGAAGGGGCTGGAAGTGACCATGAAATATGATTAGATCTTTGTTTACTGTCGTCTAGCGAAGATATAAAATGACACAGTAAAGCATTTCAAGGTACACCAGAGGGAGACTGAGGAAAACTAGCTTTTCTCGGCGGCAGCGATGAACCTATTCATCTCTCAAACAATTCCTATTTTGAGACCTTCAATCTTGGCCTAGAAGTCGGCTACCGACTGAGGGGATTCCTAATTTTCCTCAGTCCCACCAGTCAAGTTTTGAAATAGCGAATTAAAAACATTACACTACGCTTTCCATGTATTAAAAACTTCATCTAAACCTACGCAGCTGACAAATAATAATTACACAAACCAATTAACAGAGTCTTTTACTGGGACGTAGACGTTAGAGTGCCCGAACCAGTTATCAGGTTTGGGGGGAAGGAACTTGATTGCGTTACGGCATTCGACACATCAGTGTGGACGCCTTCATGTGCATGATTGAGGCTCCAGGAGCGTCTATGTGACATTCACTAACCCACTCCGACCCACCCCGCTCGGTTGCTCGTAACGAATTCCTCACTTGGCCATTCGCTGGACCGCTGTTTTCATGACAGCAGACAGTCTGCATGCTAATCAGCTGATCCGTCAAACAAACCACAGTTAAATTTGCCCTTTTACTGAACAAATGAGAAGGGCGGGTTTACAAAATGCTGTAACGTGGCCTAAGTGCCTACTTGAAGGCAATTACAAGTCCCGATTGTCCATTTAACGACGAGCTGAAAAACCACTCAAAAACAAATTGGTTACACTTTACGCAAATTTTAAGAACGCTCAATTGAGGAGTTCCACAGTTAACGCGTTAATTAATTAACCTAACAGGACAAATCCCTTCGTCCGTTTGTAACGAATTGTATCTGCAATGAAAGGGCGAAACCGAGGCTCAGAACCGAGCGAGGTAATGCCTCATGATTCCGATTGGTACCCTGTACCAATGTCAAAAGAAAACCAGCCTAGAACAGGTCACAAAGACGCTTTAGCCGACGTTTCAGACTACGTGACTCACGAATTCCTTGGTCTGCTATTGTGTTTCAGGCTGGCTTACGCAAGGTTCATTACCACCGCAACAAAAAACCTCTGAAGACTGAAACCTGTAAATGCATCCCACATCTTCCAAGCAATTGCTCTAAGATTTGTTTCGGTTCCGTCCTCCCCTCTATGTTTAGGTCTTATATACATACGTTTCTCACGGGGGCTTCATAACCAAAACTTTGTATGCATTTATGTCCGGGCCCTAGAGTTCACTGCACACGACACGTACCGGATGCCTCAGTCCCCTTTGCCGGTCTGATTGCTACTGTGGACGGCGATGACCCGGTGTGGCTGTAATGGTCGCCTCAGATGTGACTTCTTAAACGTCCCCAGCGGAGCCCCTAACTCGACCGCCGTCCTCACTTGGTTTCACGACCACTCGGGGGGAGGATGAGGGCTCCTTACTCGTGTTTCCTTTCTTCTACGGCAGCCCTCAAGGTATTTAGAAGCCGTTTTCAATTCCCAATGCGATGACTCCTTCACTCTGCTTGCCAGGACCGGACAATCCCCTGCTTATTCGCAAACGCACGGCGGCTTCAGCAGCCGAACAAGTTTGAACTGCACGTAATGTTTACGACTCACCTTTATTTTTATTTTATTTTACGTAGTTTTCAGACTGCATAGACTTTATGGAAATGTGACTGTGAATTAAGAAATGACGAGCAAGTGGGAACATATGCCAGAACAATTCTCTGGAAAATAATTTCAATTCGAACCCGAGACTTTCCGAACAGAAAATAGGAATGCTAACCAGAGCAAACTAGACGTTCAGAACTGCCTCTCCAACCGTGCATTTCGAAAAATAAAATCTGTTTACAAATTATGGGCCTATCTGCAAGTAGCAAGCATGTGAGAAACAAGAAGTACATACAAAATTCTGATTAAAAGACCTCTAAAAAATACTTGGCAATTTCGTGATAGGATATTAACAAGTCAGCAGATAAGCACAGCCCAAAAATTCTGGTGCAGTTGTTCATTTGCTGCAAGCAAATCTTCGGTTTGTGTGAAAGTCAATTATTTATGCTCTGTTATGAGGACGAGTAGGGGCCTTCGCAGGTAAAAACACGCAAACCAGAAAATTCAGTTCTGACCCCTAAGGAAACGACGCGTCACAGCGGCAATTGGCAAATTATGAAACCGTAATTACAACTCAGCAGATCAAGACCGCAGGTTTCTCGAGCGCACGGACGCTCTTTGTCCGGGTTGCCACAATCCGAGAGCATTGAGGGGCGGGCGCCTTTCTGAATAACACGATGTACGGATGGGGTGGCGGTCTGGGGATGAAACTAACTGAATTCCGTGCTCTGAATTGAGGGCACCCACCGGGGTCGTGAAATCCATCACATCGCCTTTTCATGGCGTCCCGTCTCGAAGCTACAGAATAAAATACACGCAGAGCGTCGCGGGCAACATAACCACGGCTTTAAACTCTGCTTTGCGGGTTGCGGGCTGGACGACCGACCGGGGTTCGGTTCCCAGACAGGACAAAACCCTCTGTTCGAAAAACGCCCAAACCTACTCTAGGGTCCACACAGCCTCCAGTCCAATGGTGATAAAGCGGACGGGGTTAGAACCATTCACACCAACAAATGCCAAAATGAAGAATGAGTGGAGCTACACCTCCACAATCCACAAGTCAGAATGGAGCGGTGTTTATTGAAACACTTACACCTTACATTACTTGACATTTTCCGCCATTTATACAACCCAAAGGCCTATTATCATGTTCATAAAAGCCCCCCAACAGACCTTGTTCTGAGCCAGATAAATCCAGTGTAAGCTCTTGAACTAAAACATTTACTATCAATCTTAATGTTATCCTCCCACAACGTTTCCGAAATGATCATTTCCCTTAAGGATTCCGCACTAAAACTTGTCGAGAATACAGCCACGCGTGCTGCATGCCCACCATTCTCCTGAGGACCCTCAATCTGTGATCTTTCCTTCATCCGACAGACCAAGTTTTACACCCACACCACAGCGAAAACAGAAGTAAGCAAGTTACGTCGTAAATAGACCACAAGGGCCCGGCATTCTGTGCTTTGAAGGGCGCAGCGTAAATACGACCGCTGGACCGCCAGTAGTGAGTGAAATACATTCCACTTCGCCTCGTCCCTGGAGTGAGTGATGGACCGACCAGCTAGCCAGCCCGGTCCGCCTTTGAACGTTGTTTCGGCCATCAGTTTAAAGCATTCTTTTTATCGTGACACCGGTTGTATCACTGTGGCCTAAAGAAGCAACTCGTTTCTCGTAAAAGAGAAAGGAAGCAGCCGAGAGCCGTGCCATGTTAAGGGATTCCCCGTGGCGTCACGGGGTGATGGAGTGGTACCTAGGGGACACCCCGCGTGTGTGTTGCGGCCCCTCCGCCCTCACCTTCTTCCTTGTGTCCGAAACTTCACACTCGTTTTGTGCGCCCTTTACTTAAGAACTGCAATTTAACTTCTGCGAGGAAACCTTTCACACGTGCGCTATCTAGAGGACTCGTAACGAGCTAACAAACAAACAAACTCTTTGTACAGGGAGGGGGATGTATGACTGTAGTGCTGGGTTCAATTCTCGGCTCGAATGCCGACTTTCCAGACCGATAAATTTAACCAATCAATCAAAATTCTGTTCCTGTATGCTCATGTTGTTTGACGAAGTCGAATTCCGACGTGAAAGGTCTCCGAAGTAAACGTGAAGTTCGGAGATTGTTAAACGACAGTGTTGCCAACATTGTGGGCGGATCCGCGGGGAAATCTTGTGACCGCTCGGGGGAGGCGAAGACATTTTGTTTTCAATAAATGATTCAGCTCACCTAGAAATTGGAGCTGAAGTCTTAACGGAGTGACACGAGTTTCTCAGTATCTCCTTACGTGCAGTTTCACGCAAAATATGGCCCGCAAGCAAACAGCGGCTCGTTAGATCAGATCAGATTACGGAGAGAAATTACCTCCTACTCTGATAAAACTGCAGAGGATCACACAGTGCTGGTGGCAGTTGAATGAGAGCAAATCAGGCGACAGCTGAGGTAATAAGTTGAGGACGTCGTTAAACATACGCTCAAGATTATTCCACAGAAGCAGAAAATTCCTCATGTACTCGAGTGCAGGAAGGAGGCGGTCGCGAGATTCCTCCTTCTCCTTCTTCGAGAGTTTTTGTTGAAGGCGAGGTGCAATTTGTTTCTACCCGCCCCCGCCCCCCGGCCGCCGCAGACGTCCTACGTGTCCCCCACCCCCTTCGCATTTCTCGGCAAACGCTACCTCTAAAGCCATCTCATCGTGTTTTCCACACGCTTTTCTTTTGATTAAAATCTGTGTTTAATCAAAGTTTTACTGGTTCAAATCGCATTGATCTGACAGAAGCCCCTTCTCCTTACCCCTCCTACAGACTTACTCACTATTAATCCATCTACTTCAAAAAGAAGGAAGACGCATTGTTCTAAAAAAATGATTTGTCTAAGAGGCGAGAGACGAGAGGACATTATCATCTGCTTCATAAAACACTACGACATAGCCCGCTCTTATCCTGTAGAAGCTACACCTGCTTGCAGCTGATAAATATTGTGATGGTTCTACAGATATCAGATGGGTGGACAAACTGACTTAAATCAGGCCACGACTGCTCGTTATTTGTCCCATAATTCGATGCTGTAATAACGAGAGTTACTCAAATCGACCGCAAATATTAAATACAAGTTTCATGATATCGGATGTAATGGTCTTGCCAGTTGTCGTCTGTGGCTTGCCGTAATACTGCCCGGTAAACATCGACGCAAAGCCTCTGCCTCCCGTACAGACAGATTCTATAGAACCCTGGTCAGCTAAGCCTTGTTCCTCGACGTCGTCTCTTCCGCTAGGGGTTTCCTGACCAAAATTTTGTACTCCTTCTCGATCAGCGTATTTTTCAGGCGCATAACGCAAACCGAGCGCCTCCCTTTCCAGATGATTTCCTTAGCTCCTGAAGTGGATACAGCAGACAGGCAATAAGTGTATGTGTAAGAAAGGCGAGCAGAATGGTAAGGAAGACAGAGACACACGCAAGTCCCGCTCTGCTTTCCTCTCGTTCTCATCCGCACGACGAATTATGGCCCTTGTCACGACTGTTCATTTGTAGATGGAGTTTTATCCCCAGGAGGAAACCCCCAATCACGAGCCGAGAAAATTGCTTATCTCTGCAGCCAATGGGAGAGCGTGTTGGGCCGCGGGTATAAGGGCCTGAAGTGGGCTGAGGGGGGGGGATAAAGCAAGATGTGGGGGGGGGGGAAGGTTCCTTCCGCGGATAACAATGCAGCACACCTTCTGTCAGACTAAGCGACACCCGTGATGAAATCGATGGTGAAAATTAATGAACGAGACAATGATAATTACTAAAATTAACGGGGATGGTCACTATTATTATGGCAATCATATTTTAGATAATGCTAATGAAAGGTGATGACGTTAACAAAAATAGCAACAAAACTTAAAGTAGCTGCCTACATAATCACGGAAGGTGCCGGACTAAATAAGTCCCTGGTCGCAACCCACCAGTTGAGAACCACTGGCTTAAGGGCGGGTAGGCTACATGATAAAATTTCGGACTGCCAGGGATTACGTAGATGAAGGTTTCTAGTTTTAAACTTCATCAGGCAGACGGACTTAGTAACCATCTAAGTGGAGATAAGTCTTTCTTGACAAGATGACAACAACGGAGCTTGGCTGAATCTCTTCTACCCTTATAAACGCCCAATGTCCATTGCCGCGTTCACAACAGCCCGACAGCGGTCCCAATCCAGAGTCAACTCAGTCTATCAAATGTATTTAACAACCAAATTAACATTATCCTACCATCTACGTCTAGGTCTCCCAATGTATCAACGAACAACAAAAATGTCTCAAGTCAACGTAGCAACTGCTTCCAGCATCCAGTCTGCTTATCTCAATCAAAACAGGACCTACTTTATTTTTCAAAGACCTATCTTGAAAAAGCGTTTAAAGACACTGCACTATTCTACAAGCCATTAGTTAGCGCGGCCGCCATATTGGTACAGTTAGCAACAGGAAGTTAATTGGAAAATGTGTGCAAGACTCGTACCAAATTTCACCAAAATCGTTCAATTACTTTCCCAAACATTTGTCAAATCCGGGGTCCGTGTACAGAAAACACGGGACGGATAAAGCGACGTTTCAGTGTGAAATTATGTGCGATCTGATATCAGTAACTGAACTACTTTGGAAGGTTCAAGCGTCGATGATGGATCCAATTATAATTTGTGAGCTTTGCCTCCCTCAATCACCCCACGCCGATGTAATGTTCGCCCCCTCTCGAGCGACATTTCAACCCAGTTGTGGTCAACTATCCGTCTCTTTTGGCAGATTCATTATACAACGCAAAGTGGGTAATTGACTAATTAACTGTGATGTATATACTAACGGGAGGGAATGTATGCATCTTCATGTGACTTTCACACGCTTGCTATCTGATCTGACACGTGACAGGTTCAAAACCAAGCCAATTACATGCTTCGATAATATGAGACCGCCAGCAACAACTCAGACCTTCTGTAAGCCTTGTACAGTGGAAACACGAAGGTACAGTCAGTCTTAGCGGCGTACAAAACCAGACAAACTCAATGGAACCAGATGACATTCAACTCCTCTTGAAGAACGCGAAGGTTCATTAGCGAACCCTAGACTAATAAGTAACCGCTGTTTAAGTATGGAAGAAGTATATACCTTACGCGCACTCCCAAACTTCGCACATTCGCCATGTTGTAACGTAACAATCTACACGGTTTTGTCATCAGCGGTTCAACAAGTGAACAGAGAGGAGTCTGATGCAAGTGTCAGGTCCGAAATCTGATGTCCCTGTACGCTGTGTCAGTGGCAGGACCCGAGGACCTGAAATCCCATACAAGCAGGCCTCTGAGTATCTGCAAGTGTCAAGAATATTTTTGCCTGAACGGTACCGCGCTCCATCGGTTTAGAACTCGTGGCTGTTGGGCCTGTGTTTGTAGCACTGTAAATTTTAGAAGCCATTTTAAACACCGAATTCATCTGCTCACAACGAGCCCTCTAGCGCGCTGTTGCAATAAAAATGATGTAGTGAAAATAAATCTACTGCGGCGGATTTAGCTAACATTCAACTGACTGAAAAACATATTGACATTACCATTTTCCGAATAAATCACTGCGGAAAGTCGATGGGCAGACACTTGTCGCGTCGTTACGGGCCCAAAGAGTCTGTTCATATTTAACACTACGTCACGCAGATGACAAACAACCCCATTTGGTACAATGTCCGTATATTAGCAGATCATTATTTTGTTCAGCCAATCAATGTGTGATCATGCTAGACCCCGCATGGGCGGGTTGCGTGAAGCCAGGATAAAGTCTGGAATCATTTAGTTCCTTTAAAATCGAGTCCCTGCATTCGATTGTCCATTGCATTTAACACAGTCCTGAGTAATTCGTATTTCAATCTAAATTTTCCGCAGGATTGTTCCATTAACCGACAAATTTCACGTGGGGTTGAAACCGCGTTGAAAGCCCTTTCAATTACTTCCGAAAACAAGTACAGATGACCGCCCCCAGATCTACCAGCGTCCTCGAATCCTTGACAAGCTAGGACTACCCTCAACTTTTCAAGAAATGGAGTCCTTTATGGAAACCGAAGACTCATTGTCATGTGCCCCCAACTGGGCCCTATCCTGGACCAGACAAATCCCAGTCTACGTTCCTATACCCTATTTAAGATACATTATCCTGCCATCTACATTTATTTTTTCCAACAGCTCTTTTTCTTTTACGTTTTAAGAAACTTTGCATGCATTTCATCTATGCGTCTTGTCCATTTCTCCCTCCTTGATTTTATGATAATTTAAAACTGACTGGATTTTATATCAAAGTCCAGTTCAGAAAAAAATTGTTTTATTCAGAAGTCTTGGCTCAGGCCTCGACATTCAACCAGGCATATTTAAACATACAATCAATTCGGCATCCATCGAGTGTCAGTCGTACGAACGACCCACAAATTGCGAACTATCTTCTTTTATTAGAATGCAATTCTCTCTCTCTCTCTCTCTCTCTCTTTATGTCCTAATTTCGAATTTATTTCACTACATTTCTCTTGTAGACAATAGATGTTTCCAAGAAGTGTAAAAGTTGTTTTATGACGTATGCCCCAGTTTTTCGTTACAAAGCCACCCCCCACCCCTCCTCCCGAAACGGAAGCCTTCAGTCGCCAGTGGGAACACTGCAGATACTGGACTTTTGTGCAGTCTAGAATAATAAAAATGCACGGAGGAATCAGGTCGAATACTTGAGAAACAAAGCTCAGGGCGGGAGGAGTTGATAATGTCAGATCAAATCAAAGAACTATTTTCTATGCATGTGCTATAAACAAGGCAGTTTGTTGCAAAAATCGATCAACTTGTTCCATCATCCTAAAAGATTCCTAGGGAACGGACTTTCTACTGAATATGTGGGTAAGGATGGCTTTCTGCCCGGGGGTAAAGCTGACAAGTCACCTTCATATGGCGCCGAGGCCAAGAATGAGCGGAGACATACCTCCACTCCCCCATACGTGTTCTTATCGAGGTGATTTGTAAGTACGAGGATCAACTTTACCTTTAAATCAACTATGCCTACAGACCACTTCAAAAACATTCGTCAGATTTGGCCCAAACGGAATTCCGCCGATGACCAACCGGACTTTCATGCCATCAACGTGACTGTGAAAGAACACTAGCAGCATTTGATATAACAGGAAACACACTTCTTCTCGAGTTGCTAATAGTCGCTTATCTAGTCAGAACCATCTCATCAGAGCCCATTTTTATAGGATATATTTTTATTAACCTCCCATCCACTCCTAGGTCTACCAAGTAAAGTATCCATTTCAGCTTTTCCAACAGAAGTTTTGTATGCACTACTCATCTCATCGTGTGTGTTACATGTCCACCCCATCTCATTCTTGAGCAGATTTATTTTTTAACAGTGGAACAATTTTCACGACATCGAATAAGTCAACATTGGAACGGTGTGTTTTAATATACATCGAAAGTTCAGAACGCGTGGGTTTTAGAACCGTGTAAATGCGTTTGTAGCATTTCAGGTCATACATTTTAACTTGTCA
This sequence comes from Zootermopsis nevadensis, assembly GCF_977971745.1. Taxonomy (NCBI): domain Eukaryota; kingdom Metazoa; phylum Arthropoda; class Insecta; order Blattodea; family Termopsidae; genus Zootermopsis; species Zootermopsis nevadensis. Next base: position 636,602 of record NW_028259140.1, on the reverse strand, counting down.
AGCGTCAAATCACAGTCGATGCAATGAAAACTGCAAATTTTCCAAAAACTCTGCGATACGGCGTTTAAACCCTCTCACGCGTGGCGGTAACAATTTTCCCACCTGACAAGAGGGATTACTGCTGACAACGGACTGAATTACCTCTCCATCTGGTCTCCATTTTGAAGTTGATCATAGCGAAAGTCAAGCACATCTTTCGTTTAGATTAGGGTTTGTTACGGGAAAACACAGAACTTCTGTTAAACCAAGTAATGTTTTCCGTAGATTACAAACAACTTAACACGTCTTTGTCTGCAGAAACTGAAATGGAGCGCCGTCAACCGCTGAATCAGAGGACAGGCACACCAACAGAGTTCCGAAGGAGCATCTTTCTTCTGAGGAACTTTAAAATTAACGTACAAAGTTCAATCACCCCGCAAAGGACACTTTGAAGACAACAAACATGATCATAAAATGGTTTGGTCTAAAGAATACTGAATCTAATGTATCAATGACTTTCTGCTAACGAATTAGCGGGAGAGAAAGAAAGATAGCGCAGTGAAAGACTTGGTGACCCCGTATGGAGCCGCTCCAACTTGCCCCCCTTGACAAACGGGACCAATCAGCCCCCCCCGTCCCAGTTCGTTTACAGAGAGCGTGGTATCCGACTGATGAATGGATTCATTACGACATTGTGTTCCAACTGCTGCGTGTTTTTGTATAAACACATTCACTCACGACTATTTTTGAAAAGAGTCGGCATGTTTGTGAGGGCAGCAGCTACACTGTCGGAAGAACGACTGGAATATTCGTACAGCAAAGCTCGACGAAATTATGTTTCTTTACATTGAAGGAGTAACCGATTATTTCGTTGGATCTATCTGACAAGACTGTACCAGCTTCACAGGTTATACAGGACAGAACGATACGAGACGATGCCTACTAACTGTAAACTGGTAAGGAAGCGATAGTGCACTGTTTCAAGGTGTTACTACCTTCCTTGTGTGGCGAAATCTAACAGATTCCACGGCGCTACAACCCAGAAGACAGCCATCTTCGGACTCGCAGCCGTGAAGAGGGCAGATGTAACAGCGAAACCTAATTTTTAGTCGGCAGACATGCAGCTCCAATTCTCGGGTGGGGCAACGGCTAGCCTGTCGTATTTTCCTTCAACAATTCCTCAAGAATATCTTGAAACAAGACACAATCGCTTCCTCCCGGATCCTTTAATGTTCAACCTATATACGTCTATTAATACTTTGGTTTCATTTCACGGTCACAATCCTGCACCTGATAGAACGTCATTTAACAAAGACAAAGGCCAAGTTGGCGCTGGTTTTAACAGCGTAGTTCCGGATAAAGAGATACAGACATATCGTTAAGCTATGGAAATTTAATGGCGACCGAAATGCCAGCTTCGTTCAACGACAATAGTCGATAGGACTCGAGCGCCGTGTGAATGATCATTTTCTGCAGTTACGTTCATTTGTACTTGTGTCAGAATTACTTATAGCTCGCCATCCACAGTTCATGTTCTGTTGCATTCTCGCTTGTTTTGTGTCGCTGGCAAAAACTGCGCAATTTCGACAGATTTGTACCATTTGCTTTCCGCCCCGTCCCGCCCCGTCCTCTCCCACCCCCCACAAACACACATCCAATTCACCCCCATCCCCCGGCCAGTTGCAACACATACATAACACGGGTGTTTTCCACAAAAGCGTTAATAGCAAATTGGGTCCATAAAATGTAGAGCTGGGAGTGATTCTGGTTTGAGGCAGTGAGGGGAGGAGGTGAGAGGTTAATGGGCGAGTGGAAGGTGGATAAAAAGCTTCGTTTTACAGAATCACGACGACGCAACGAGCTTTTTCCAACACTTTGGAGTTTTACCCATACCGCGTCTCCCTCTTTTTGTACGCTGATAATCAACATTTAAAAACTTCTACTCCGGAGACGTAGTTTTACGCAGAATTTAGCAGACATTATAAATGCAAATGTGCCTATTGCTGGAAAAGTTAAATGTAGGGCAGAATTTGAACACTGAACATTATATGCGCTCATTTTGTGTTACGATAACAGACAACATTACTACTGTGTTTAATGTCCATGGACGGGAAGACACAAATATCGATCAATCACACCGAAAAGAAAATATATTTAAAAAATAAGTCACCATGAAACGAGCAACTTTCACTTGAAACCACAGCATCCCATATCGTTCTGCATGTCTTACGTGTTTCTTTAATTCAAAATATAATAACGTATTTCGAAGCAATTGACCGATTAATAATATCAAATTCTAAGCACAAAAAACACATGATGATTATTTTTGTAATGATATATTTGTGAAACCTAATCCTCCCTTCATAAGAAATATATTATAAGTCGGAAAACCAGTTCAGATTTCACACACAATCATAATTCAACAAAAACAGCAAGGCTGCTATATTCTTTAAGAAGTAAAAGTAAAGTAAAGTAAAGTTTGTCCCACTATACGCCATGTAGGCGTTTGGGGTGAGAGGAGGTATAGCTCCTCTCTTCCTTGACCTCGGCACTAGATGGGGGTGAGTGGTCAGCATCACGCCCCGGCCGGCTTTACCCCCGGGAAAGGACCCCGGTACCCATTGGAGAGGAGGCTGGGTGGGCCCCAGAGCCGGTCTGGACGCAGAGGCTAGAGGAAAAATCCTGCCCCCATCGGGGATCGAACCCCGGTCGTCCAGCCCGTAGCTAGTCACTATACTGACTGAGCTATCCCGGCTTTAAGAAGTAAAGTACTGTAATAATAGTAAAAACTCGTTTATTCACGGAGGCCTCGGGTTACAGGTCCATGTGTTGTGACGACTGAGTAGCGAAATTTCAAATTTTTACCCGATTTCAAAATTCAACAATTTACACAGGTGAAAAGAAGTATTATGAACCAGTTATCAATCATGATTTGAAAGGCTTAACTTCGGGGGGGGGGGGGGGGGACAAGTTTTGCTGCGATGCTACAATATTTCAGCAGACGCTGTACGAGGTCTTGTCCCAGTACAGTCTCATATTCTAATCAAGAGTCCAGCTTACGTGACGTCAGTTGTTTCTGAATTAACACAAGCTTCTCTCGACGCCGGAGCACCGCATTAGTCTCAGCATTAATGGCGTCTGTGTACCTCGCCCACCACGCCACAGGAGTTCAAATGTGTCTGATATTACAATGCTGTGGCCTTCGACCCATATGAATCCTCACCTTCATGCATATTCATTGATATCAAATAAACACGGATCAATTAGAGCGGGGGCTGTCTCCTGTTTCGACCGAGCACTTTTGGTGACAACGGGCATGTTGGTCAGACGTGGAGGCTCGCCGGGAGCGATTTTACCCGTGTTCACTTTAACGTGCTCATGTCACACTGAAGCCGTGATATGAAACATGTCACCACACAGGAAGAAAGCATTAGAAAACGTAAGTCTGCAGTGAAATGACGACATGAACATGGCTTTTTTTCTGGGATAAAGCACGGTGTCGAAACTGACGTTTCAGAGAATCCTACTGCCCCTATCTTCAGTGTGAGCACACTAAAGATAGCCGTCGTCATACTCAGCGTCATGAGAAATTCGTATCTTAACGAGTAATGAGACGGCCTGAAAAAAAGTTCTTTTAAAAATTGGACATTTATTATTTTGCGTTCCTTCCGAGAGACACAAATCTGACTCTGACACTAAACGGGGTAGAGCTCCGGTCCTTAACTTGTGGGGGGAAGGGAAAATATGTTTGGACAAAATCCGATTTCATAATAACAATTACATGCATCGGCTGAGTAGATTCTAAAGGATGGAATCCGATGGTCTAACGACACGAAGTACGCAAATGAAGGATAGTACACAGACTGGTGGGATTTCCTTGCTGAAACTCCGGGTTGAAGAGGACGGGGTGAGGGGACGGACGCTGAGGGAATTCCAGGGGCTGGTATGGGGTTCGCTTGCTTGCGAAATGGTGGAACCTTGTTCGCCGCCTTGGAGCTTGTGACAAATCGCCACCTGGTGACCTGTCTTGCGTGTGGTCGCCTCGCCGACCGCCAGAGGTCAGGCCACACTGCTTCGCTATATAACATTACAGACGCCGCTAACTTTCGAGATGAAATTAATAACGAGGCGTCCTGCAGCCTCAGAGAGTTGGCTTATGGTTTCACGAATGAGTTGAAACATCGGCCGTGCGTACGCAGGAGGAGAGACGAGGCTCTCTTACACTCGATGGAGCAGCAGGCGCGCTCATGACCGTCATCAACTTCGAGGATGAAGCCAGCAGTTAATTTGGGGTTTCACATCTCGTCACATAATGCCCTTCTGAGACAAAACACGGTCCCCAGGATAAATCTGGTCAGCAGGGACTTTCAGATATCAGACATCTGAGCCAAGAGTTTCTTTCGATTTTAATATTATCATCTTGCCTCCTGCCTGTTAAGTGCACCTTAGTGTCGTTTGGCAAAGGACGAAGTCTCACTGGAATGTCATGCGGGCAAGTTCAAAGTTGCAGGACGAAAGAATAATCCAGTAGCGAACACAGGCAGGCCTGTTTAGAAATCGACTTGTTTTTCAGATTTTCGTTTGTTATAATGGTCCATAACTTTCCCGGGTTCCAGTTAGATGCAGTGCTTTTTTCATTAAATAATTAGTTTCCAACAAATGTTCCAGATCTTAATGAGTTGTCTGTCTTATTTCGTGTGCGATGTTTTAAGGCGATTTTCTGGAAATATCGAGTTTATCTGATCTTCATACGGGCATAATCATATAAACTCGACGACGTTTACTGTAGAACCACCAGTACCAAATTTAATCGAAATACGTTCAATGAAAGACGCGGCCGGATGTACAGAGAGGATGTCGCTATTGTGTTCACATCACAAAGCTCTTGTAGGTGTAACGCATAAGAAGAGACCCGAAACAGTCAGAATGTGTATTTGTTATTTAAGACGGCCATTTCAGTAAGTGTAAGTTCGCCTTTCTAATGGGTTGTACTCTGAAGCAGTCATATAAACCGGTTGGAAGGGAGAATAATAATATCATAGCCCACACAGAACTGACGTTCGGTGGACATTGGTTTATATTTGTCTCGCTGAGCACACTACGAACGTATGGACCTTCTGTTAATGGATCCATTACCACGGAGCTGGTCTTGCCTTATTGCGATGTGTGCCGAGGAGGGACAAGGGACACCGTGGGGCCCACACCCACAGAAACGCTCTGCTGCTGTGGAAGAAGGGCATACGTCGCTCCTGAAGTCGCCAACTTCAAAACTACTCATCCCTTCCAAGTTACAAAGGAAACATTCGTCTTAGCGTCTGACGTCAGTATAAGGGCTTAAGTCAATACAAATTAAGTCAGACTTAATTAAATCCTTCCTACTCACGACCAATGATATCTGAAAACTGATGCTACTGCTTTAAACAAAGACGAATGACTTTTAAATCAAGGAAATTTTAAGTTATCATGGAAATAATACAAACAAAATTACGATGACGTTTCTAAGAAAAATCCATATATATATTTGAAGATGTTTTTGTGGAATGATTACGAAGGTGGGACTAAAGTTCTCTGCTCATGATTTGCTGCCAATAAATAATCCACAAATATGTCAAAATAAAAGAACTTTAAAGTAAACTAGGTGTCAATTCTCCAACAAACTTCATGGAATTTTTTTCTGTTTTGTTTTGAAAATTCGTGTCTTCCCGCACGGCTGAAGTCATTTCTCCGTTTCATTTGCTAACAAATAATGACTGTGAAGGAAATGTGGCTTGTCCCGTTGTTCCACTGAGCACTTCGTACGGCGTGACCGTAAGGAAACAAGGCGCAGTAATTAAAACGCGAGGGCAAGGGATTTTATTCCTTAAAGCCCGTCTACATTAGATGTAGGGACATAACACTGTCCTCGGGCTGTGCTTTAAATTTATATATAAATCTTTGGGCGTCCTGGAAGCCGCGTCGCTACTTTGTAACTAACTGTAGCCATGGAAACGTATCCGAACGTAAGTACAACACACACGTGATTCACAAATAGCATCGCCAAGAGACGTTTCAGCAACATAATCCACGCACGCACGTCTTACTAAAAACTCGTATAATTCTCTCCTTACATTTTCAAAATTAACTCACGTATGCACTTCTAATTTTTACACGCATTCTTTATGTCCAGCCCATCTCATGTTCCTTGATATGATCACTCAATAAAATCCAACACAAACTAAGTTGCTCCTAAATGCTTAAGTAACTGTTTCGGTATCTGCAACAAATGAGCATCGAGACCAGCTGAATATGCGTAATTAATGACGTCACTGTTTTGGGGTCAGACTAAAATTACTGACTGACCTCAATTTGCGCGGAGCCCTTCAGTTCTTCCCCGTGGGATAGCGCCCTTAAATAATTACGGCCGTCTCCTTCCATATCCTTACGTAGTCACTGTTCGTTATCACCTTGCCATCTCATTCGATTCTACATAAATTAACCTCCACAAGTCAAACAGCGTCATTAAACAATTCGGATCCATCAGCTTCTTCACCTGTTCGAGGAATGTATACGTAATTTGCGAGGTGTCAATCATGTTTTTACTCAGGTCTCCCAGGAAAATTCTGAGACGACAACTTATAAGTGGCCAGTTCCTGTGACACACTTTTAAAATATTTCATATTTTAATCAGACACCGCCAACTGCCACACAGACACAAACCACTTGTTACTCGACAGTATCACAGCCAGTTCTTCATTCAAACGCCTCGCGTCGATAATGACGTATTTTGATCATTCTTAACAATCCCACACACCCTTCGACGCCGAGTAACTCATGCAGTTGATAATGCTTCGTTAAATGAAGTTCGGAGCACCCCTTGTCGGTAGTTGCTTGGAGCCCACAGCGAAATTGCACTCCGCGCCTGATAAAGGATTCTACAACGCGAAGCATTTTCATCCTAGGGTGGACACGTCACTGGAGGTCAATAGACAGTGGATGAATGACTGATAATGGCACTACACTGAGCCATATGTCACACTGTGCCGTGCGTGAGTGGGCCACTCGTGCTGTGGGGAACACATCAAGGGGTGGCACAAATCCCAGTTACGACTGCAGACTTGCAAACTTAAGACGTCAAACCCAACGTAGCGAAGCTCTAATAGATACTTTTGAAAATTTTGGGTCTTTGGCCCCTTGAGGGACTGAGTCTGCACGAAGAAGCCTTGTGTCTTATATGCAGAGGGAGCGAATTAATAGACCCCGCTGAAGCCGTGCGAAAGGTCTTCGTGTGACAGGTCCACGATGGGACCAGAGTCCTCGGTTGTGGAAAATTCTCAAGACGTTACGATTTAGATTCTCGCAGCTGTGAGTACGAAGATGGCTGCCTTCTGGATTGCAGCGCCTTGTGGTCTGGTAGACGTTTACTAAACGTTTCAGAGGTCCTTGCTGTCTCCATCATCAGGGCGTTTTCGGTTTTCAGATAAAGTAACCTGTCAGGCAAGGTAAAACACTGGCCGGACCATTGGGGCGTAGGGTGTCTTATAGCAATCAAGTCTTCGTGAGGACGTCAATGAATTTGTGGATCAGGTGGATTTGACCTATCCACTGCCTAAGCTGTGGACTGAAATATATAAGGTTACAGCGATGTGTGTCTGCCAAAAATTAACGTGACACCCCTAATTTTTATGTATCCCTCCCCCACTCTTCTCGTACGCTGCGTCATAATGCTCACCCCTTATTATAATATCTTCCGATGGACTCACCCCTCGGAACTTGTAACATAACTCGTGATGGACTATGGTGTATTTTACAATGGAATCTTCTCTGAAGGATTTGACCATTCAGATTCACGCAACCTGCTGGCTGGTATTTTTCGTAGCGCGCAAGCTGTCCGATCAGGCAGGCTTAAAAACACGATCGACCACCGCAAAACAGATTTATCAATCCCGAGGCTTGACGGTTCCAAGTGTTCCTACATTGTGTGCACAGAGGGACGACCTCTTGTACTGTGCCCCATCACCCCTCCTTCCTTCACGTTTTATTCTTCTATTATCATTCTAATTATCTTTTTCAGTTCCCTTTCTTCTCTGAGGGCCGGGGGCGTCATATGATAGGCTTCGGTCACATAGTGGGGTATATCATTGATGTATTGAAAAGCTGGTGATTAAACCTTTGTTCACATTTGTGCCTACGTTTTTTACTCAAAATATATCACATATGTGCCTGAAATTAAAACCCTGGCACACTTATTCTTCATTCCACTTAAATAAGTGGTGTACAAGCTGTCGGCCTACCATCATTGGTAGGTCCTCGGGGTTCATTCTTTGAAAAAAGTAGGTCAGAGAAGTCCCCGCTTTTCTGGAACCGAAGTTTCGTGCAGTCCACTGGACACATCATGGACATGTTTATTTTTCCTGAATCCACTTTATTTCATCATGCTGTCTCTTGCAAAACGAAAAACTTTGATTATGATTGTTCCTAACCCAACTCTGAATTCAAGCCGCTCTCTTTCTCTGTACGAAAAGAATTCACGGTTGCGTGCGGGACTCGATCAGATGTGAGCCGTCCAACACGCATAATCGCTACTCCGACCAAGTAGCTTACACTCCGCGCTCTCATCAGTAATTATCTTATCGATCGATCCGTCGGTAACACTGAAACAAAAACCGAATGCGTAGGTTTGCGTGATGTCAATCTTTTGTATTCCGGAAATCCCGGGTTCGAATTCCGGGAAGGAGACCGGCAATCCTTGCTGAAATCCTTCGTTGTCTTTTATTTAAGGTAACGACTGAATTTTTAAATATTATTTAGCTAAGCCTCGTGCTATGAGGATTTAAGACTTATAGTCATTAAACTATCATGTTTCGCACAGTCGCCATGTTGCAGGAGTGATGTCCTTTGACCGGTGTACCGTGTGGTACTTCGCGTTGCTGAAGTGAGCATCATTTTACCCTCCGATGCCCCAACTCAAGTAGCGGTATCAGATTTCCCCGGCAGAGCGCCAACTGCTCACCGCGCAAAATAAAGCACTCACATGACAAAAGTCCCATTTTGAAATGGCTACTTCCCCAGTCCCCCCGATCAGCAGCACCGCAGTTTTTAATAAAATAAATAGTTTTAATACGACTTAATATTGAGCAGCATTGAGGGACGTAATGTTTTATTCCTGTCTTGTATTACATAATTTAATTAATGTCTTCAACACCCCCCCCCCCCCAGGGTTTACAGTGTAATTCCATCTTCGGCCAACAGTTTCCTCTCTTTGTCTCTTCGCCTGTAATTGTTACACACTCAGCAAAGTGCCTTAAAAGTTATAATTTCTGTCTTTTGTTTCTATCCAAGCAACGTTCTAATTCTTTACAGAAAGTTATCTGCCTAACATCCTCTCGTCCACCGTCTACTCTGTCTGGCCACTGTCTGAACGAAGAATTTTGTGAGCCAGTGCATGTCAAGCCAGCGTCAAAGCCCTCCAGCGCGGACGTAACCCGTGGCTTCAGCGATTCTCTGCTCGCACTGCAACACTCGGCCGGACGGACACACGACGCGGATGGCGACAGGTGGGAGGCATCGCGTTCAAGAGGCACACAACGACAATTATGATCGAGTGTGGGGTCGGGGGCTCCTTGCAGACCGCGGACCATTGTCGTTCACTTACGTCATCTCATTGTTAGTCCACTGCTGTTGCGTTCAGCTCAGCTTCCCTTTGTTGAACAGACCCGATCTCTGACGAGAATCAACTGACCGTGACCGATGGGTAAACTTGCTCGGCGATGAGTCGTGTCGCAGACATTGCTACAAAGAGTTTTCAGAAAACACGAGCAAACGTAGCCAGAGAACATTTGGTTACTAAGCGACTGACAAAGCAACTAACCCTCTGGAAGACGAAACCGACGTTTCGACACCGCCGTTCTACCTCATCCTGAGTTCACAATAAATTTTTCTCACATGTACTACGACACTGATCTCACGTCTTCGCTTTGGTCTCGCAAGAAGTATCTTTCCTTTATGTTTTATCAATCGAAATCCCGAATACATTCTTCGCTTTCTTCATACGTTCTACATGCCCATCCCAACAAATACTGATCTAATCATTCCTACATGACAACTACTTCTGAAGCATCTCCCGCTATATTTTCGTTAAGTCAGGCAAAGAGAAAGTTTATTAATTTATTTCAATTATACCGAACGCCTATGAAAATTAGTTGTCATTTAAACGAGGACAAAGAAATCGGCCTATTTGTTGTTAATTTAATGGACGAGGACAAAGAAAGTCATCACGAGACAAGTAACCACCGCGACTTATGAGAAGGATCATCAGGACATCGGTCTGTGATGAGCTTTTGCACACAAGGTAATGAACACCCGGGTTCCATGGAAGTCCTTGGCCAGCTGAGCGACTACTGTCAGCTTCACGACGTCGATTAATGGACATCGAGTGAAATGAGAACCTGAGTACGCCAACTGGAGCTCCCCGTTTCCTATTTCAGAAACATGTGGCCTCAGGCAGAACCAGCATCGCCAAGGAGATAACACGAAATCAGTTCATAAAGGGACGATGATATAAGAGCATTTGGCAGGGGGAGAGACGCATCCATCACCGCGGTAGTCGGCGGGCAGCGAAGCGCGACAAGCGACCAACTGCCGCGTGTTCCGGCGGGCTCTGCCCGTCTCCCCGACGACAACGCGCCGTCCGCACCTTCTAGTATTACGCCGGTTTAATATCTTGTCCGAAGTTGGAATTTTTATTTTCTTTAAATGCTTCAAATGTACAGAGACAAACAGACAAGTATTCAGTCTATTTCCACTGACAGAGACAGACAGCTCATGGACCAAGGGCGCTGAAACCAAGGAATATGATGTGAGTGGCGTGGGAGAGCAACAGAACACAAACCCAGGTTGAAAAACTTTAAATAAAAGGAATGTCTTTGAAGCCTGGGGTTTTTACAGAAGGGGTAGGCGTAGGATTAAAATAGATTTCGCTGGAATGTGGTTATGAGGATGTGAAGTGACTCAAAATATGATCCAGTTGGTTAAAGGGTTCCTTGCAGAAATTACTGAAATGTGATAATCATCTCATCAAAAGGACTTTGCCCCATGGAGTCACTTTTACAATTGGCTTAATTTTTCGGACGTAACCTTAGAGCCTGAAAGGCGGCAATTTTTATAAAAGAAAAAGAAGAATGTAATCAAAACGTACAGGTACATACCACTGACATTCTATCATATTTTTAGGGTGCTTTTTTCGAGTTTAACCCAACCTTCTTCATGTCTGGGACGACAAAAATCTGAGTTTCTTCTGTGACTTTCAGTTCCCTAACATTTAAAATAATTTCCTTTTACCAGTGCATGGATTTTTTACTTTGAATATTTAATGACATTCTATCAAATCCACAGCTTGTGTAGCTCAAATGACAGGATGTTTCTCAAGTAAAATGGAAGTCGGATGTAGGGTCATTCCGCGGCGCTGCCCACTACTTAACTTACAAAAAAAAGGCGCCTGTTTCTGAGCCGAGGGTAGAAATCGGGGCCATAGACCACAAACTTCGTCACACCACAGAGGAATTTAACACAGCACTATAATGACCTAGGTTTATTTTGTAAACGTACAGCGTTTGAGTTACCGGGTGACCAAGGGTTTTCGATTTCGTCTCCTTCCCAGGTCCTTACCGACTCGCCGTTCATGATCGTCTGCCTACAAAACACAACAATTTAAACCTCTAAGCCAAAGCATGTTTTCATGAAGTAAGAACCAACCTGTGTAACCCCCCCCCGCAGGAGAGCGAAGGGCTGTCACATGCGTGTTGACCCTTACGAACAGATTGCCCGCCGCGCTGGGTACCATTGTACTGGCTGCACCCTTTAGTTGGCATGACGACAATTCCTACCCTTCCGACAATTATCATCAATAATTCTTTCTACACTGACATTGGTGAAAATTGGATCCAGATCACTAAATCCATTCAGTTCGTTTGTTTGTTCAGAAAGTTGACTCCCTTTGTAAAACAGTTGGTTGGCAAAATGTACTAACTGCAGCTTTAAATCTACTGAGGAGGGAAGGTTTGACTTTGTTCGGAAGAATGGGTGTTATACGAAAGAAATTACCATCTAAATTGCTCACAAAAACTGAAAATGCCAAAATAAAATGTTGGGTAAAGAAAAGCGGAGTTTGAAGAGGTGAGCACCACCAGCGTTGTTCAAATGACGCTTGTACAAGCGATTTCGGGAGTGATAGAATAAAGCAGCAAGTTGCCTGACCGTAATACCAGGTTTCAGTGTTTCGAAGTAACATACTGCCTCCATCTTCAGGGCTTAAGTAATTCACCTAGAGGACCACACGGCATCGCCATCCAGAAGACGAACACCGCGTGGGAACCTCAGGCCGTTTGGGTGGTAACTGTTTCAAAAATATAAGTTTTATGTATCCGGGCATTTATATTATCAGATCATAATAAGCCTGTTGATTATGACGCAACAAATGAATGATTTAACCAAAGTATGATTTTATAAATCATTGATCCTGACCGATCCACTAGATTACCGGGACTGTGACGTTGCGTTAGCCAATCATGTCCACTCTTCATTTGCGAACAGTCTAACAGCGGTTTCCCACCCCACCCCTTCCATCCCCAGTGTCACTTATGGGGGTGTGAGGGTTAATATTCAATGTTTGTTGGCCATCACAACGCGACTCTCGTCGTGTCAGAATGACACGGCTAGTAATTTGACTTGTAGCCCGCAATGTACTGCAATGTTTGTAACTACTAAATTATTACCGGTCGCTCTAAATTCCCGAATGGCTCATCATTATTATTGGTACATAACCCGAGCCTGTGTGTGACCAGCCATGAGGTGTGGAGGGCTTGAACGTGAGTGTACTTTGCTGTCTTCCTTTATTTGTGGTTAATACTCTTGCTTCCAAATATGAGGTTATCCGTGTAAATAAATGTTAGTAACAGCCTGTATTTATCATTTGACAAGGGGGGGGGGCAGAAAGGTGTCGTTGGGGCCGGGGGGGCTGACGAGTTCTGTGCGCCAGACAGACCCCACTCATATTGATACATAACGCCTGCGACCTACACGTCACTAATGCTGTTGACATCGATTAATTAATGCCTTGGAATGCGTAATGTCTCAAATGCTGTGTATAATGTCACCGGAAATTAGAACTGTCAGTCAGTTTATGCGAGGAAACGCTGATATAACGTGCGATCCAGTCACGCGATGCTGAGGCAACGAGATAAAATAACCTTCTGAACTCGTCAACAAACGCATTCATTAATTTCGAGCTTATTTGTTGGCTCTAACAATTTCTTCTGAATCGAATGAATCGTGAAATAAAAATTAAAAATGAAATCAGAGAAATGACCGTGGTCTATTTTGACGTGCCGTGTCGTCCTTTGCCTGGATGGACTGAGGAAAACCACTAAACGGATATCAGTTGGGATAGCAAGCATGTACGTATACACGACAGACATCTTTTCTCACTGATGGAAAGTATTAACTTGTTTTCTCAAATTCTTTCACTCGTAAAATTTTAGTGGACAAAATTGGAAACATTTAAAGGTTTGTCGAGTTGCAACAACTCCACGTACCAAAAACATTCTTGAAGAAACTGACAGTCGCTCAACTAACTTTACTCGCGGAATTTCTCGCCCTATGCGGCAACCGAAGGTTCGTTAGCATCTTCACATAATTGAGCCAGCTGAATCCAACAGAATCCTCCAACTTCTGCCCTGTTTCTCCTCCCACCGGTGCCCTCCCTTCGGGAGCTTTCCCAATCAACAATTTATAAGCATTTCTCATATCTACCATGCGTGCTACATTCTCCGCTCATCTCATCCTCCTCTAACCGATGACCAGATAAGTTGGCAGAGCTCCCCAATCACTTGCGAGCGTCGAGATGCCTCAGGGCTTAACTACGCATTTTAATATTATTACCAGAATTGTTAGTCAGACTGAGACACGAGGGGAAGGGGACGTGGGTGCAGTTTGCTACATGTGTAGGGGCAGACAGGGGGGAGGGGAGGGGAGGGGGTGGATACTACACAGTAGCCTATTATGGAGAGCAGGTTTATCAGAACCAGCTCATGTATTATGGATTTGCTTTAATGGGAACGGGATTAATGTTCTGATGCTTGGCAGGCGGGTAGCATGCATGAAACAGATGCCAGTCAGTCAAACGACGGGGGAGAGCAGAGTTGGGGGGGGGCGGGGGTGGAAACTGTTCTGCGCTGGGGGTACGGGGGTAGCATCAGGCAACCAGGTATGATGGCAGGTTGTAGGAGAGGAGAGGCGTCAGAGGGCCAGCAGGAATTCTTCTGCTGTCACGAGTTTCACTGGCTGGCATTCCCAAATTAAATCCGAAAAGATGACTTGTTAGGTTTCCTTAGGTGGGAGATCGGCCGATCACAAGGTCTGTGCCTGCGCGAGAAGATACAGTAAAAGGCGTCTGCTGTAATTTGAAGAAGAAGGAGGAGGAGAAGTGTTGTGATGAAGATAAGTTATATAAGAAATTTAACCCTTCTGTTGCATCTACGAGAGCCAGATTCACGTAGAAGAAAAACACAGTAGTTGATGTAACGTCGTCACTTAAGCTGTTCAAAGTAGGTCCAAATCGTTGGTTTTGTGATCACTGTAATGAACCTTCGGATCCAGTGATAACACCAAATGATGATCTGAACCTGTCTCTTCGTGGAAGAGAGGCATACGTCAGAATCTTATTGTTTTTCGTTAAACACTGGAAATAATCTAAATGTTAAAAACAGGCCCACTAGTTCGCTAAACGGCACGTTGATTATGTCAGTTTTTTTGTGTGTGTGAACGAGGAGCTGTTATTAGAAATTGTATGTACTTTAAACAGAGCCGCGTATGAAATCTGGATAACACGATAACTCAATTCGGCCAGCGATATTTAACAGGCCAATTCGCTACATGATGAGAATGTGTTAAAACGGTTTGGGAGATGAAACTTGATGGACAGGTTTCCTCCATTTAATATTCGGTTTAACATAAAAATGGCAAATTGGTTCAGACATTTCCATTCCGGAACAGCCAATCATTTTCCCAACCCAAACAAATAAACACAAGAGGGTATATAACACGAGCCGTTTTGCGTGAAATTGTGCTCAAATGACTGTCGCGTCCGCATAACGTCTGCCCACACACGCCACTGTCTCGTAGCCGAAACGACAGGGGCCTGTCTGCTACCCACGTTCTTTGATGCATTATTAGTATTGAATTACACGCGACTTATGGCATAAATTCATTCACGAGCTTTTACAGAAAGGACTCGTAACTTGTTGAGATGCTAATGCCATTTTTTCCCGATCAAACCTGCAAATGCTGTTCTCCGGATGCTTCTACATAAGAAGTAAAGTTTGTCCCACTATACGCCATGTAGGCGTTTGGGGTGAGTGGAGGTATAGCTGCTCTCTTCCTTGACCTCGGCACTAGATGGGGGTGAGTGGTCAGCATCACGCCCCGGCCGGCTTTACCCCCGGGAAAGGACCCCGGTACCCATTGTGGAGGAGGCTGGGTGGGCCCCAGAGCCGGTCTGGACGCAGAGGCTAGAGGAAAGATCCTCTGCCCCCCCCCCCCCCCCGTCGGGGATCGAACCCCGGCCGTCCAGCCCGTAGCTAGTCACTATACTGACTGGGCTATCCCGGCTCATGGATGCTTCTACATAGATTTTATTAATTCCGATAGGATTACAAATTGTGGAGTACGATATTTCGATGGAGTACTTACACTGCGTGGCTTTACCACAGTCTGATCCCTGAGTATCGATACCTTAAATGTAAGAAAAGTAAGGTAACTCGAACAGTAATTACATAGCTTAAATGGGGTCTTTATATATATATATATATTTATTTATTTATTTATTTATATACAGGGTGATTCAAAAGGTTAGGGCCAAACTGAAGGAGCGTATAGAGGGACTCAGAGAGAACAACTTTCGAATAGGAATCCAGAAGAAGCTAATGCGGATGTTGTTTGAGACGTCTGAAGTCTCAGTGTGTTCGCCCGTGTGAAGAGACCATTTACAGAAGTGGCCTGCATTGGTAACGACTTTGTGCCCAGTCTGGTTCTGTCTCTCTGCACGAGGGCATTCTCACTGAATTCCTAAGCAAATAATCGAGATGGTCCTATAATATTCCTCCATAACTGCAGACACCTGGTGACAAGCATCCCGAAGCAGTCGCCTGTGTCTGGGTCCCGCGGAGGACCGTAGCTCTTTCCCACGTACTTGGTCGGAATGACCCCCACCGAAGGAACATCCCTAGGCGATCGTCCAAGTGGCTACTGTGGTTGACCATTAGCCAGGTATTTCCAGTAACTCGGCTTCATACCTCCCACCAGGTTTCGACAACAGTGGTCTATGAGAAAAATCCAACTGTGTTGATTAGGTTTGCGTGTAGATGCCAAATGAATGTCCACAGGTTTAGGCAGTGCACCGTAGTTTCTTTGCAACAACATACTCCACTGTCTGGTCTACACGACGTTTCGGAAGTTATTATTGCTATCGTCTTCAGGTAACTGGTTCTCACTATACTAAGAGCCAAATGTTATTTCTAGCTTACGATGCTTGTAACAACGGTCATAAACAAACCCAGGACCCTTTGTATATGCGTCCTAACCTACTGAAATTTTACTAGTGGACTTGTAAAATCTGGCAGTGACAACTAATTAACAACAGTAGCTCAAAATCGATAAAACGCGTATTGCACAAACCAAATGTCAACAAACATGGCGGCGGATCGAAATTTTGAGGTTACATCTGACAGACTGTAATAAACGGCATTTTGCACGAAAATTAATTACTGCGTACTAATTTTCTGTCCATGATATAAAACCATTCTCACATTCCGTTTCCTTGTGTTCGCTGTGTCTGGTGTTTTGTAAGAGTGCGTCGAAGTTTATGTTAAGTAAAGTCAAGTTCAGTTTAAACGTAATTCGTGAATCTGTTCTGCAGTTACAAGAACTTTCACGCGAAGCCACGGCTGTAAATTTAAAAAAAAAAAGTTATATGATGGCAAACCGTCTCGGTTTTAGAATCAAAATTTAATGAAAAGGTAATTAATTCAATTCATTTATTATTAATATTAATATTAATATTAATACAGCGTTTGTTGGCAGTGCAGTCAGCAAGGAATCAGACCAAACGTTAAAGTGCACTGGTACTGATTATGCAGTTTTATTTAATAATGTGTGGCAATTTAACTTCTTCCTTACACATGGCGTCAGTGAAAACATGGAATTAGAGCCGGTTTTATGTCAAAAGCTAGACAATTATAGTTCCTGCTAGTTTCGCTGAAGAGTTAGAAAAACTGCGGACGTACGTCGGTCGGAGTTACGCTGTGTCGCCCCTTATGCCACCAATGCACGAATCTGCTGCGGGGTGCGGACCATCTAATCTCATCCGCACGCGACTTCGGGTCGCTGCTGTTTCTCGGTGGCGTAACCACTGATTATCGCCTCACTTCCAACGACACAGTTACGTCGTAACCCCCCCCCCCCCCCCCCCCCGCCAAACAAACAAACAAAGACGAGCGCTCTGATTGCTACAGCGGCTGCTCACTGTGAAATCTGTGATCCTGATCTAGCAGTAAGCGATAAGAGCTCCGTACATTCATGCATATTCATTTCGCACAAACTAAAGCACCAGTCGTAAGCCAGAGTTTTTCTTAAAATAAATGTGTAGAAATAACGAGGTTACAGATT
Organism: Zootermopsis nevadensis; assembly: GCF_977971745.1. Taxonomy (NCBI): domain Eukaryota; kingdom Metazoa; phylum Arthropoda; class Insecta; order Blattodea; family Termopsidae; genus Zootermopsis; species Zootermopsis nevadensis. Next base: position 618,926 of record NW_028259140.1, on the reverse strand, counting down.
TCCTCCGTCACACATTTTCATTAAACTTTAAATTATTGCTTGCACGCGCGTGTATATTAGAATAATCTAACACAATCCTGTTATATAAATCTTTTTATCTCACCAAATGTTATAATGATCAAATCACAAATGCTGAGATGGGCGAGGGCATGTAGAACGCATGGGTGAGATGAGAAATGTGTGCGCTTCAGTAGGACAACCCTGACCGGAAGAGACCACTCGGGAGGAATAATCATGGATGGAATGATAATATTAAAATTAATTTTAAAGAATTTCATTATGAAAATAAGGGATGGATTCAAATTGCTCAGGATAAAGTATAGTTTCTTTCTCTAAAAGGCGGGGATATTCTTGACAGTTTGGGCGACTATCAGCTTCTTAGGAAGGGTCTTTGCTCTGTGGAGGCGGCTCTTCAACTGTCTTTCTGGACTGTGTCGAGGGTCAGATAAATAGAACGATGGAAATCTCGCCACCGGTCGGTCAGTGGCACGGCTACTCATTTCCACCCATCTGATCCCAATTTCGTTGCTGTGTTCACTGGAAAGATAACGTCGTGAATGAATGGGACAGACACAAAGAAAAAGAAAGTGGGCAAGTGGGAAACAAGGAAACGGACTGCGAGAGAGAGAGAAAGAGAGAGAGAGGGAGAAGCCACGATGTCACCCTGGAGGGCTGTTCGCAGACCGAGCCAACAGTAACGGCTGCTCGATTGCTCTGCTATTGCCCGCTTGTACACCTTGTAACTATAGCAACAGGCCACCAGCGCTGCACTGGCGACTGCGTCACAAACCAGACCTGAGAAGCTGGTAGTCGCTCTGCTGCTCAACAAATTCATAGCCTTTAATGAAACCAAAATGTCTGTTACCAAAGTCACAAGAGACGCAAACAACCCCAAATGTGAGCCAGATGAATAGTCCGAGTAATGAAGTAACCACGCCGATGATGAGGCTGGCCCTTCCCCGATGTTCACCTTAATTATCGTCAACGCAAGGTTAAAACCGTGGCCTTGAGCACGTAGTTACGACGGCTGTTCATAGAGTGTGCTACACTCGCAATTATTACCGCTCCACAAGCCAATGACGGACCGCCCCTGTATCTAGAAAAGTAATCATCTTAGGGTTTACAAGATTTCTCCCGCTGATCCGCGGTCCACCAACTAACCCCTGTTCGTCACAAAATGCCATCGGCAACAGCGTCCTTCGTGCAGGGAGATCCTCGCCTGTATCTTGGCCGACGATGCAACGCGGCTTCGACAGTTCACTGGGAAGATCCTGTTGGGAGGGGAGGGGGGGCGCATTCTGGGACTCGCGGGACATTCTCGTCGAGTTTCTGGGTGAAACGCCGGTTACTCCACAATACAGCGGCACGTGAACGGAGTCAACGCGATAAAACACCCTGGGTTTGGTCACAGAAGAAATGCATCTTCTCCACAACAATCTCCACGTCCCACACGGCTTATTCCTTCAGGTGTTTCGCTGGTAATGTCTCGTCCATCCACAGATTAGACATTGCGCCAACCGATATCCACCTTTTCGGACCTGTGAGGAATATTTCGAAAGAAAACGCTGATGGAAGTTGCCCTCACAGGACAGAAACAGATTTAGAGATTAGTTAATTCAAACGGACACTTCAAATTAGGGGCTACACACCTGAAGATGGAAACAGATGCTACGTCTTAATAAAACCATGACGCCCTATAAGGCCCAAAGTTGCTCCGAGCCAGTCCAGCGCAGTTCCAGGCTGTGTACGAGTCCTGGTGGGCTGATTGTTGTTATTTCCTTCTTTTTAGTGGTGTAATCGAATGACGGAGTTAACAACACAACACAAGGAGACCTTTACGGGGCAGTTTCACGGAGGGGTGGGGGGAGGGGTTAATTTGTTACGGCTGGCTGTGACCACGGGATCGTAGTTGCGGGTTACAGCTCGCAAGTCCCGGACAGTCATCACGTTGATTTCCGTTTTATGTACCTACGTGAATATAACGGAGCAGACAGACTCGCCTCGCAGGCTTAAGGAGAACCGAAAACACTGGCTAAGTCACTTATGCTGAACTTAAATTGTTTGTAACTTCAAATACCAGCGCCTTTTCAGTACTTAGTAAGCGGTTTAACCCTTTGAAGAACGAAACTCGTCTAAATAATATTTAAGAATTCCTCCCTGAATAAAGAATTACGTTTAGTCCTCAATGCTACAGTTAATCAAATTAAGATCATGTTTGTTTGCCACGAACGATGCTTTTTTTTTTGTTCAAAACTTTTTTTTACCGAAGTCTCACTGCGTACTTTCGTACAGAAACCATGAACGTACATGCTACTACATCGCGAGCCGAGAGGCTTTGAAAAATAAGGGACACGAAACCAGATCCCATTCTGAAAGAAGCAGAAATTCTTCGCTCCCGCAAGAAGTCAGACTGACCCTGTGGTCTCATACCCCAGTGTCAAAATGCTGTAAACCACAGAACAATGTTCGTAATTATCTACGACTGCAGGAAGGTTCGCTGGGATTTATGTTTACCTGCGTAGGTGTGGTCACAGCGAACATATATACGTGTCACTACCTCTGTTCTCACTTTAACAAGCTGGCTTCTGAAAGCTATTCGCAACAACAACAACAACAACCCTCTGGGTCATCGCTAAACGCTCTGTCACAGCACAAAGCAATGACAAATGAAAAATTACGGGTTGTAAAACTGTCGTTCAATCACTCAGACAAACACGCATTCAGAAATGCAAACCGTTTATGACGTTTCACTGCCTTACATTGTCTGCTCCGTGGGAACCTGTGTTCGAACCACCGCGAGGGAGAGAAGGGTTGGTTGGGTTCAGCAGCCAGGACACTTTTCTCTTCAGTAGCCAGTAAATGTTTATTTTAAGTAAATAAATAAGTGGGGGTGGGGGTGGGGGGTAGAAATATTGAACGAAGGAGCATGAAATGAGCGAAAAATTAAGTTCACACGGAATTTTTTTTACCAGAAAATTTCGAGATTCCTATGCATGGAGTTCACAATAACACTACATTTATGTTATCTATCCGAAGCCTGGTCTAAATAATATTTAAGGACTCGGTCCGTACCGCAAAGTAAACATGAACCTCACTATTACAAAAATCAGCTAGTTAAAGCTGGTTAAGGAAATGATCGCTGGTTACTCTGAAAATCATACGAAACCCACATATACTGAGGCACGTGGTAGGACAGTAACCACTGAGCTCATATGGATTAAAGAAAATAAATTGTCAAAACGATCAGAACTTCTGGGAGCAGGCACACACCCCTCCCCCCTAGGCTGTGCTGTGTTAATCTGCGGGGAAGAAACGGCTCTGACCTCAAAATTACATGACAAGGGCGATACGTCCGGACCGACGCGGGGTGTCAATATTTGTACGGGTCTAATGACCCGCCAAGAACAATAAGCGGGCTGCAATAAATGCGGTTCACTGGAACGTGAATTATTTGCAGCGCCTGGAGGTCAGGCAATGCCACTAACACGTCGCCTCTTCGCCACGTTCTCACCTGCGAAGTGCAAACTGACAGACCAAAAAATGGTTTCGCTCTGAGCTACGAAGATGTGGGGGGAGGGGGGGGGAGTGGAGACAAAGCTCCATTCATTCTTAACCTTACGCCCTCAGATGCCTTCGACGTTCACAGACTCATTTGAACAGCCCAGGAGAACCTCTGGCCGGCTCACAATGTTGATTAACGTAACGAACAAATTCTTTCGTCGATAACTAGTCTCCGGGCCGAGATTTGAAACCAGGGCCTTCGGAACTGAAGGCAGGGACATTGACACATTTGCCTTTCATTAATTACCGGTAATGCACACGTTGGGCCCAAGTATGAGAACGGAGTCGCGGCAACGACATTACCCATTGGAAACACTGAATCACGGAACGTTACCATGGTGACGACACGCGCTATAAATCCCCGTGTTATGATAACACAGTAACTTAGGTAAGAGACTTCTCATGTACAGGAACAAGTTGCTGCTGTTATGATGAACAACGCTTGCAGTGTACGCGCCTCTGCTGTTAACTTCCAACCTCTAAATGAAGACGCATTTCTGTATAAATCTGCAGGGACTGTAGAAACTGTATTTAACAAGCAGCAAAATAATTTACGATCCGCCACAAGTTTACGTCTAACTTAACTTACAAAGAAATAGTCTGTAGCGTTGCCAATGAGCGGGAAACCAAAGCGTTAATGCCTGTCTGCGAAAAATTTACTGCGCAAGCCGTACGCATGCGCACTGCAAGCATAAAGCCGGTAATAAAAAACGCAGTTAACTTTACGGTCTTACTAAGGCCGTGAATCGATTACGGCTTTAAATTCATTAATTGTTCATCGATTAAGCGGTACGGTAGCTTCCAGATTAGGTCCATAGGCATTCTTTGCAAATACTCTGGTCGCTTTTTTATTAATTTATTTATGTACATTAAACTTTTGAAGATGGCCTGTTGCACCGTAAAGTGTGGTAGAACTTCACCGACGTTTCAGAGGTCATTTCTCCCTCCATCACCATCGCACTGATGATGGAAGCACTTCGTCCCACTCACGCTGTGCAGCTCAGGTTAGGTTTTGTACATTTTTGAAAAATTTTGTGACGTTTTGACACTTAGGACCACAATTCGTCCCGCCGTTACAGTACATCACGCCTAGTCACGTTAGGCTTGAGTGGGATGTGTTAGGTTATGTTTGGACAATTACGTTGCATTGTATGGTTAGGTTTGCATCGTTTTAGATTTTGTTATTAAGGGATAGGTATGTTGTGGTCACGTATCTGCCAATGTCATTAAAGTTCAGGAAAATATCAACTCTATGTTTTTCCAGAATGAAGGCTTTTAAAAATTCCAATGTCATATTAAGTAGAATTTTTCTCACACTTAATTCTGAAGAAACTTATATATCTTGGTGAACATACTCAAGTATCGTTGAGGTCGCGGATAAATTAATGTCATGTCACAGACAGAACAATATAAGTCCCGGGGTTTTCGGAATAGGGGGCTTTACATTTTTCAAGGTCTTTCGAAAATCAATTTTTCAAGGGTTTATTTCTGCCGACGTGTAGGAATCTGAGTGGCAACACTCATGTCAGTTTAAGGTCACTGACAGGTCATCTTAATTTCGCAGTCACGTCATTATAATTCCCGAGGTTTCCCGAATTGAGGCCATTAAAATTTTCAACGTATTTTGAAAGTCTTTTTCTCACCCTTAGGCTACTTTCGTCGTTCTGTGGTACTCCATACAACGTTAGCTACCCAATGTCAGGCAGGCGTTGTTAGCCATCTAGTTGAGGCTTACGCTCACGGGGCGTCGATACACAAACGAGGCCGTTCTGGGAGGCAGCTTGTAGTCACGTCCACACGGCCGGCAGTCGACGGCCGTGTGGACGTTTCGAGTCCCTCAGAAGGCCAATTGCTGTTCTCGTCCGTCCATCTGCCCGCTACAGGGAAAACTCCCCTGACGAGACAAGGGAACAGACAGCCTTCTCCCCACGGGAGTGCTTCGTTGCGTGTTTATACTCAATTCCATAATTATTTCACACCGATGGGATCATAAAGTAATGTCCTCATACTCTGAGGTCCTTCTGAACACTTCGGCGCCGTCCACTTCTACCCGCGTTTCCTGCATACGCGAGGATCATCTCGATGCGTACATACACACGTGCGTACATAAACACGCTTTCAGGAATTGTATTAAATCAATATTTTAATCAGAAAACCTCATTAAAGGAATATGAACAGAAAAGTAGTAAAGAAAGAGACCGCTTGGAAGACATGACCAGAGATGAGAGGGTAATATCTAATTGGGGTTAGGGGTCAGGGTAGGATCCGATGTCTCGCTTCTTCGAAGACGGCAATGAACTGTTTCTTTCGAAACAGCTAGTTTCCAGATAAGTTGAGATAAAGAATGTAAGTATTCAGTCCCACGGAGTTAACAGCAATTCATTTGTTCTTACCGTAATAAACTGAAACATAAATTGTCCCTGTGACCAAGCCCCACACGATTATGCAATATAAAGGCATGCACGTATTCTTAGCCTCTGTACTAATTGTAGACTGCCCAGGTCGCTTTGAAGAGACGGTGGTTTGTGCTACAACACGGAACTTCTGGACGAGGTGGTAACATACCTCGAGGGAATCGAACCCTGTGTCCACCACAATTGGTTTCCTCAAATACAGCCCGTACAAGTGAATTTGAGAACGTGAGATTTGTTCCTTTCGAGCACGATGGTAGGGTCGGCGAATTGTGACAGACTGCGAGGCGTTTTGTCAGGGCGGTATTTCAGTTCATTTGTTCCGCGGGCTACATAAATGTCAGGCGAGGGATGCTGCTAAGAACTCCTGTCGGGATTATTATTTGATCGCAAATCCTACTTTACATATAAGAGATGCTTAGTGCAAAAAATCAGAGTTATGGCTTTTCATATTATTTTGTATGCGGTAAGATACGAAAAAAGCCATAACCTTTTTATGGGAGGAACGAACGAAGAATGAGAAGTTATACTGTTTACCTTACAACATTATACACACGGACACCGCGACATCTTTGGCTCCGTCCTCGTGAAAACACTTGCAGGAGAACTTGTTTTCCAAGTTCACGAGCTTTCCGAAAATTTGAATTTTCAAGGCACGTAGTTGGTCTTGGTATAGAAGACTCCTGTGGAGGTCAGAATAAGTAAGGGTCTAGATTACTTAGAAGCCCCTTTTAAACAGCAACGTTTAAAGTCCTTGAGAACATGATAGTCGCCAAGGCTATCTAAACTGTCCGTCTTTTATGGAATCCGAAGATTGAAAAAAGTCCCATCAATGGACCCTGCCTTGATACAGTTGAATCCAGCCCACAGCATCACAGCCGATAATTTATTATCAGTTCTAGAATTTACGACGAGGTATTTTCCTTTCTGGACTGAAATTACGTATGCGTCATCTGAGATGCTGATTAACCTAAAAAAACCAGATTTACTTACATTTGCAACAAACAAGTAAAACACCGCTGAGGAACGAAATATTGCAAATTAATTTGAAATTTCTGTCTAGGCCTACCTGAGAGATGAGTGCGACTTTCGGCGCCTGTTAAATAATAATTCGGACACCGTTCACGATCGTTTTAAGCCTGCAAAGAACTATGAGAACTATTTGTAGAAGCCAGACTTTCTTTCATTCCTTCACCTCTAGCAACGCTTGGTCTCATGGAAATCAAAACAACTCCAGACACTCCCGGTCACCATCACGCCCCGGCTGCTTTTACCCAAGAGGACGTATCCGATAAAAGACGGGGTACGGAACTCTTACGGTCGAGATGTTGAAGAAAGGTATCACCGGGGTTCGCATCCCGGTATTACCGCTGCGCTAACCAGCTGCGAGGAGTCGCGACATTGGAAGCATCCAATGCGGTCGCTCAGAGAAGCTATGACTTTATGACGGCGAAGGAAGAGATCGTTATGTGCGTCTCCAGGGACTGGGGAGGCAAAAGGGAAATCCGGCCCACAGATCCAAATAAACGAAGAGTGACGCTGTGGTGATATTTCGCCATTAGCACCAGTCGATGCCTCGCTGCTGCTGTATTATCTCTCTCTCTCTCTCTCTCTCTCTGTATATACATACAAGCTCCTAGCATCTCTTTATATTCTACGCGTGATAACGCCGTATAAAAATAATCTCTAACACCCCCCCCCCCCCCCATACAAGCTGACGTCTTAAAGAACTTCATTTCCAAGGGAAGTTAAGTCCCAAGGTGTACCAACGCAGAATGTCAACTAACTCAGACGTCTCGACCAAGTAATACGTCTAGACTATAATTTAATAAACGTAATCAGACAAATCCAACGAAACTTCTAATCAGAGGCGTATTTATTATAGGTTACTGATAATTGTATTTTTTGTCTATACACACATAATTTAAGCATATCAAACAAATCAACCAACGACTATTCTGTTTCAAACCCCGACCTTTACCATCATCAAACATAAAGCACTTCTGAGACAGGGAATGTCTTGACTAGATATGCGACTATCAGTTCCTGGAGAAGGAAGTATCATATTGTAGGCGCACACAAACATTTTAATATCTAGAAGCGATGCGATAACGAGACACATATAAAATTTAAACATAAGTCATGTTATATGTACTCACTCGTATCCTGTAGATGGCGCCAGTATGTTCCTGCGAAACGTTGGTAAGCTCCTACATCACCACACGGCGTCACCAGACTACAATCTGAAAATAAATAAATAATAATAAAAATATTATACGGCCTAGGCACATAATGAGCAGCGTAGTGTAAAAATCCACAAAAATCCACAGGACTCCACTGCACGCCAGTGTAATCCAATCATAGACTGTCTATGAAAAAGTCAGCTGCAGCTCGAAGTCTGATTCCAGACCATAATTTGCTTTCTTTCTCCCGTGGTAAAAGACCAAATTTGAAACCCGGACAAAACAACAGGAAAAGAAACTTCTCGCCCTATAAACCCGAATTCTGAAGCCGAGGTAAGTCAACTGTAGGTCACAATAGCCCATGACAGTGATATGAAGTTAATCGGAAACTTGAAATTCAAAGACCAACAGGCGGGCTGCAATGTGTCCAACACGAAACAAGAGAATGTGTAAACGATAAAGCAGTGTTCCTCAGCCCCCAACCCCCCCCCCCCCAACCCCCTGTATATAAAACTCAGGGAGAGTGTTGGATATACACAGCGAATAGTGATGGATTGAGCAAGTAGGTTGGGGAGTTTGGAAAATCTCAACAGGACCCAGCACTCTCCAGGCGTCGCCTCAACAAACCCTGATTATTCCAGAAACAACGAGGAGAGCTTGCGACTCCTTCCTGGCTTTGTAGCGGGAGGAGGAGGACGACGGCCAACGCTCCGGGTGTTATAAAGAGCTGTGTGCGTCGAGGGACTTCGGGAAGATGGAATGCAGCTAGTACGCACGTCGCCGACGAGAGACCGCGGGTCCCGTCATAACGCGACAAAGTTCTCAGCCACTACCTTAACACATTTAATCACCTTTATGGTCCGCATTCCTGTTATTCAATATCTGCCTTCATAGCTCAGACGAGGACTGTCTCTGGACCGGACGACCTAGTTCAGAACGGCCAAGGTCTGCATTAACGGCGTTTAACTGCGAGCTGATTCTTGTCTAATGTTTAATTCACAAACACAAAACGTTAATTAACCCTGCCATAGGAACACATGACGATATAAAAAATACTACTATTGTAAACTGTGCATCGTATAACAACCATGCATTACACACAGTATGATGATAGCCAATTTTCATCGAAACATGTAGCCGAAATGTAACTGATATTTTACTGCATTTTAACCAAGAGTAGACTATTTGATAAACTACTATTTTTATTTAGAATTATTTTTCATGCGTGCCACATTCCCCGCCAATCTCATCCCTTCTGATTTGATCGCACTGATAAGGCTTTTATACAAACTCCTGCTAAGTCCAATCACTCAGGGACAAATGCTCGTTCGTCCCGGCACGCTGTCTATGCAACCCCCCCCCCCCCCCCCCTCAGGGCGGGCAGACAGCTCTATACAAATAAACAGACAGGTTACAGCTTTCTGTAAGTTAGCATGTTCTGAGTAACAAGTGATTGATAATCGTGAAGAAATATAAACAATAGAAGATATTAAATATTTAACGCGTTGTTTTAAATTAATGGATTAATCGACCATTTAATCAGTAAATTTATCCGCTAATGAAACTCAACACTTGTCAAGGAAAATACTTTATATGCACGGGTGGTGACGTCACAAAGTTAGGTAGAACAGGCCACGTGTAAGAAGCAGGAAGTATCAGCTGATCCAGATAACGGAGTAATTTAAGTCTCTAATGACTGATAGAAAATTACATGTTTTGAGATACCGGCATCTTAAGAAAACAATAGGCCGATGGCAATGGAAAGAAGACAGATTCTTCCTGACACCTTTACAGCAGAGACGCGACTCGTAGAAAAATGTCCGTGGGCCTGTAATATGAACAGGTGTCAGCTTACTTCGACGCAAACTTCCGCACGTCGATTAAAACAAACGAAGGAACATCGAAAAAATCGCGTCATTGACGCAAATCCGAAGCTAAGAGGCGCACATTTCACGCAAAAAGACTCGGAAGACAAAAATTTTCGGGTACAGGCAAAGGGCGGGGTAGCAAAGTAAATTATCCGCGTCTAAAACGAATTAGCAATCCTTGATATGCCACGCTGGGGCGGCCATGTAGCCGTTGGTTTTTCTGCTCTCCCCCCCCCCCCCTCAAACGAGGGTAATACTTTGCTGCCAGTATAACCGAGCACATAAATCTAATAGGCCTACGATGCGCTGTGACCTCGGGATGTAAATTTCAGGCAGTAATTGTAATTAGTCCAGACCCTCTCCGTGCAAAGCAGCGAGCAGATAAAAAGCAACCCAGCGAAGTGAGTACCAGCGATTGATAAGAAGTGCAGGACAGAGAAAATAGTTCGTGCATCGCTGAGTCGTGTTTTCCGACGTCTATAATGAGGCCCAGAATTCTGTATCCTAGTGCCAAGTCCGTTTATACGCTCCACACACTGGAATTAAAGCTTGGTAACCGGTGTTAATCTTACATGCCTAATTTTAGAGCTCTTTCCTTCAGTAAGTACCTAACCTCAGCCTGAAAACTTCACCGGAGCTGCCAACAGCATCAGCGCTAATCTGTAAAATTCCACTAGGTCACAGGTTCAAGAAAAATTCAATCAACTGACGTTTGCCTGTTCCCCTAGCCTGCACGATACAATTTGGGTTGTTAACACTTCAGTTATGTTGACTCCTATTTGGGGGTCTTTACGTCAATGCCAGCGATCACAAGCAGTATCATTATCATAGGAAACATAAACTTAAATTAAAATTAAATTATTTGGTTATTCCGTCAAATCACAATGTATTTAAAATAAGAATAATTAAAATAATTAAAATATCATTCTTTATTCCATATCGAATAATCGATTTACAATCGATTATTCGATATGGAATAAAGAATGATATTTTAATTATTTTAATTATTCTTATTTTAAATACATTGTGATTTGACGGAATAACCAAATAATTTAATTTTAATTTAATAAATCACAATATGACGCAACTACACTATTTTATAAACTTAAATGTTTCGGGCAAAACCACGATTAAAAACGGGGTCACTGATTTATTGCAAGGACCGTAAGTTCTGGTACGTTGAGGCTACGCCACAGTTCACGGGCTCAATCCAGGAGACACGACTTCTGGAAGACGCTGTGTTCCCGTTGGACTTGAAGAAGCTTGTAGAAAAAAAAAGTTTCTCAAACAAAAGACTTCAGAATGAGTTAGCGGGAAGATAGTGTAGTTAAGTGATGGTTGTGGAGGGGAGGGGGGCCCTGCGTGTGAGATGGTTGTTGGGGAGGCATATAGAAACGGAGAGGAAAACATGAGAAAGTAATTAGTAAGAATTAGAATTACACTTTACAACATGATGCTCCATTTTTCATATCAGTCAGGAAGTGGAAATAATTTCTAGTAACATTTACAGGCCTGCGAGGGTCGCTCCTTCCCACTTAAGTACGAGGCTTATTTAAGTATTAAGTACGCCTATTCGTGCACCTTGTTTCGAACTCGCTCTTGTCTTCTTCACTTGTCTCGGCGATCTCCTGAGACGTTGTGTTTTTCTGTTACGTTTCTACAGGGAATTCTCAAAACACGTAACAGAGCGGAGCTTAAAAAAATAACAAACAAGACGACAGGCCTACCTATTAAATACTGAGATCCTATTCATGATTCGGCCTAAATTTTGTTACGCTTCAGAACGTAAAAACATTTTTAATCAGGTCCAATCACCTAATGAAGACGGGGATTTTATTTCTGCGCGTAGGGTCGAACCACGACCTGCTCAACACGCTCAAACGTATTCTAGATATTAAGTCTGTCTTAGGGTAAGAAGACAGACTCGAAAGGTGGTCTACAAGTTCGATGACATTAAGCGAAATGCTGAGTTGAAGACACTGCTAACACGAGAAATGATTATTCAGTGATATGCTAAGCTTACTTCAACTTTGCAACACTGGCAGGTAAAGTTTACTCTAGATAAGCCATCAAGTTTTCTATGGCCTGGTAAACGTTCTTTAAGTCACAGACAAATTAGTTTAATTCAGCAAAGGAGAAAACGCGCTACATTTCAAAACAATTCTTTAGGTCACGTTTGGCGGCGAAATGGGATCGATTCTAATCAGAAGTAACTTCGGAATTTGGGTCAACAGGCCCGCATATGCGGGCTTTAACAGTTGTATTTTAATTTCTAATGTGGTGCTTCATACAAAAACGTCGCTTCGCCCCAAATGATTAGAAGCCTGCCAGTCGCATTGATGATTCAGATGACGATTACTCCCCCCCCCTCTTCTCCTTATCGCGGTTGGTATCAGAACGTTATATCGATTAGGGCAGAAGAAATGACTTGCCGGCTTACACAAAAAGACGTTTCGTCGCACGCTGAACGCTGTTGTCGCCACGCTCTTACGACTAATGAAAACGATTCATTAAAGTAATGGCGACACTGGAACGCAAGATAAAATCGCGTCACTGGTAAGGTCGCCCCTGCGCTGAGTCCCGCGGCCACCCGCAGTCGTCGTACGGCCAAAATCGGCGCACTACTTCCCTTCAAGTACAGTTTCCAGCACGATTTTGCGTGTTCCATCTTCAAAGTGACATTAAAAAACCACGATCATAAGTTTACCTGTTATTTCGTATAGGTGAGGAACACAATGTGGGCAGCCATTTTTAAAACAGGGCGTTGAGGTGAATTATATGAACGCAGGAGAAGGAAACAAAGAGCTTAAGAAGCTGCAGGGGAGTATAATATTAAAACGGGG